>NC_087317.1:8292884-8598461 GCF_037043105.1 Vanessa tameamea
GTTAGTGTACGTATTTATTTAACCGACTTCAAACAGATGGAAGTTGCAAGCTATATCCACGTTTTATTTGAGATCGCTTGTTCGTTGAACATATATCAATATATAAATACACCCGAATATAAGTGATATTACAAGATATTAGAGAGAAAACATTAGGAACATTGAATTATGTGTATAAATGCAGTCCGCACTGTAGAACATTATGATTATTTACTAAGTAACTGACTTGGTTTGAAATAATTCCTTTCAATGTCGTACAACCTTTTCTCTTCGCAACGATCAGCATAAGGATGCATAAAAATATTCAATAAATGATCTCAATTCACTTGCTATAATAATACAGAACTATCTTACACTATAAATTAAATAACATTTCTGAAAAAACACACCGAAACCAAAATCAAAAAAAGGGATAAATATCCATTTCTTTTTTCTTAAAATGTTTCATTGATTTTGAATAAGTACAAACACGTCCTATTATTCCATCTTCTATTAACAACTGCATTATATTCCTTCGTAATTATAAAATTATTTGCAGTTTTCATAACAAAAAATATTTACAAATAATTTATATGTTTTTTACATGATAATTAAGAGTTATTTCGGCTTAATGCTTAGAGCGGATGAGTCGTGAGCAAATATTTTTTTCACTTTCTACAAAAAATTAGAACGCATCAATAAATTCAGTCATCTTTTAATACTTGAAAATTGTGATTTTTTAAAAAAAAAAAACTTCTTCAATAACATTTAATAACCCAGGTCAGTTTTGTTCATAAAAATTAAACTACAAGTACCTTTAACAATCAAATAGTTGATGTTTATTCAGCATCTCATCGAATAAAATTTAAAACCATATATTTTAAATCAAATTACATCAAAACCTATAACTAATCAAAGCTTGATGTCTGAAAAAAAGAGCTACACAGTCTCAACCACAGAACCATCAGAAATTGTGACATCAGACAGGAGCCGGCCTAAGCATCAACCACTAACACATTTTTCATATAGTTTCCTTCCCACCTCAAAATAAATTATATGAAGGCCTCGCCCCATAAAAATAATGATGTTGCCTTACGTAAATATAAGTCACATTTTCAAACCTAGAATCAATCTGAAGGGGAACGTTGTAAAAAAAAGCCTAGAAACAAAACAGCCTATGAAACGCGAAACGCTGACACGACAGGAGTTGTATAATCTTTTTTTACCGCAGATAGCGTGAACGTTATTGCGACCCTAACTCCGAATCTTCTATCAGCCATATGTAATAATATTTCGCCCCTTATAAATCAGTGTTTCTGATATGAGCTATTTATAACGGGCTTTTTGATATATAGTCCCAGGGGCTATAATACACGCCCATTGACTTGCTGCCGTGTTTTATTTCTCGATTCGAATTTACCGCTTTTAAGACGTTAATATTCTTTAGAATACATGAAGTAGAAGATGCAATCTTAGAAAACGGAGGGGATGTCTCAGTGATTTATATTTATATAGTCGAATTTTCTTCTCTAAACTTTATGTAACCTACTAAACTGGACAAAGTATTTGTTTTACAGGATGTATTGTTCTTGCTTTGTTGGTCTAGTGTAACTTATGCGTTTACAAAACGTGGATTGAAATCCTGGGTGTGTTAAGTGGAAAGTTAATATAAGTTTGTCTAAAAATAAATCCGCAGTAATAGTCCGGAATCCGGAGCAAAAAGTTGGTAAAAGTGTTATATTACCAATTTTTTCTGTGCTTCATGTTTTGCCTAATGTTTGTACGGTCGTATCGGATTTCCATTCGATCGGATAATGAGAGTGAAGCTATAAAATTTTCTGCACAGTTGGCTAGACCTTGAGATTGCCCCCCTTGACCAAATGCAGGAAACTCAATATTCAAAGAAGCATCCGTTGAATCTTTTTACTGCTCTCTATGTAACTCACTATATTATACCGAGTTTTTAGATATAAAGATTAGTACAAATGTTGTTTCTGCTTTTTTTTCAGTATAAGTGTTATATGAACTCCATATATGTACAATGTTTATTGTACCTCGTCTTATGAATCTAAACAATTTTATAAGATGCAGGAATAATATAATGAGTATTTATAAAGTATTCAAAATCAAAATCAAAATATACTTTATTCAAGTAGGCTTTTACAAGAACTTTTGAATCGTCATTAAACAAACAATTTAAAGTAAAGCTACCACCGGTTCCGAATGTAGATTCTACCGAGAAGAACCGGCAAGAAACTCAGTAGTTACTCTTTTTCGACATCTAAAAATACAGTCATATTAGTTAAATACAATTATATTGTATGTTATGTCTCCTGCCTGAAAGTCAACAAGCAGTAATTCCACGCTTTTTTATCATCTATATAATCTTGTATCGAATAATATGCCTTCTTTACCAATGTATTTTTTACAAATGACTTGAATCTATAAAACGGCATAGTTAAAAATGTTCATTTATTTATTCATTTCATTCAGTTCATATATTATCTTATCTTTATACAAACCAAATAAAAAAAAATGGTAAAGTGGATCGATACATCCAAACGAATTGTAACTTATAAAATATTTTATGTAAAACTGAATATTATCACCCCAAACAAATATTACGGAGCATGAATTATGACATACTAAATTAAATTTGCAGTCATTTTACTATTTAAACGATTTAAAATAAACTGGTTATTAAAACGGTTGATTTTTATTTTTAACAAATTTATTTTATTTAGAATTACAACGCTTAACTAAACACTACTTAGTTCGTTTTAGCTACTTATATGAAACGAACAACGACAAAAATAATGCATATTTATATAGTATAAAATATAAAGAGAAAATGTTCGAGGAAATTAAAAATCTCCATACAATTTAAAAATACTATGAAGTCGATCAGTAAACAGTGCGGATGGCAATAAATAACTACCCATGGAGCCTTCTGTGACGCTTCCG
This sequence comes from Vanessa tameamea, assembly GCF_037043105.1. Taxonomy (NCBI): domain Eukaryota; kingdom Metazoa; phylum Arthropoda; class Insecta; order Lepidoptera; family Nymphalidae; genus Vanessa; species Vanessa tameamea. The sequence continues at coordinate 8,295,828 of NC_087317.1, forward strand.
CATCGGATGTTCCCTAGAGAATAAGATTTATGTCAACAACTTGTTTCTGCATACGAATAATGTTTTCCGTTGCAATATAAAAATACGCTCATATTTTTTATCTTATTACAAAATCAGAGTTAATTAAAATAAGCATTACAAATAACATTTTATAATAAACATTTCACTTGGTGGTATGACTTTTGGCAAGCCTGTCTGAGTAAGTACCACCTAGTCATCATGTACTGTACCGCCAAACGGCAATGTTTTCAATGGTTATGTTCCGGTTTGAAGGGTGAGTAAACCAGTGTAACTACGGGCACAGGAACATAATAATTTAGTTCCCAGGGAAGGTGGCGCATTGAAGATCAAGGAATAATTAAAATTTCTTACGGCGCCAATTTCTATGGGCGGTTGTAACCACTTACCATCAAATGGAATATTTTCCTGGAAATATCGTTAGGAGGGTGACGAGCCATTAGGCTGCCTATGGTCACCTGGATGTGGACAAAAAAAGACATTTAAATGAATCTATAGAATAGACCGACAGAATACCAACAGTAAATTCCATTTAAACAGTTGTTTAGGGGGTGATTTGTTTAACAATGCTCTCTTCTTTCGAGTGTTAAATCAACGGTGACAAAGAGCAAAAAATAGTGATTAAGTGTTTAAGTTAAGTAACATTCATTTGTTATTCAATGTTTTAGTAATTCTCAAAGTCAATCTGTTTTTCTATTTTGTATATAATAATGTCAATAAATACTACAAAATATATCAGTACGCATTTATTTTTATTTTATCGTAACATCTGTTAAAATAAAGATGTTTTACTTCACAATTACACCTACCTTTTTTGTAAAAAAATATATTTCAAAAGCTCCGTTAGAAAATTGCGCTCATTATTAAACCAAGCGAGTTGGCCTTACATTGGCTTTGATAAGCCCATATATTTTCAGTATTTTACAACGTGGATTCCACGAAAATTGGAGGAGCTCAGCCAAATTTTCATGATAATGATGCGCCATAAACATTCAGCTTTACCACTCAAATAATGCCGAATAAACTATAGAAATGACAGCTAGTAGTACTATCGTAGTCTTTATGCACTTTTATTACGGTTGAAAGTTATATTAAGCGTGAAAATGCGGGAGTGTGTTGCGTATTTTTTTTTTTTTACTGGAATCACAAATGAACGTTCCGAGAGTGTCGCGATCTTGTGAGCAAAATGCTTTGTTTTAAAATCATCCACCACCATTTATGTCAAATCTTGTACTATTAAGATTCTTATCGAGTACAATCGAATATTGTTTACAAACTGTAACTTTAAATATAAGAGACTCGTTTACTTTTACTAGTAAACCCTATTTTCAATTTCGTTGACATAGCCTAAAAACTGGCAGGAGGCTCACCTCCGTGCTTGGACATCTGCAATACTGGAAGGGCTTAGAGGTGTGTAGTAGGCATTTCAGAAATGACAAGATTTTTTCTTACAGACGCCGGATGCTGTGTGAAGATTATGTGATGTTTAATAATTTTTTTAAAATATAAAATTACTACAGTTAAATATATATCTGTTAAATAAAATACAAATAATATTTTTCTTGGCAGTAGGGCTTTGTAAAAACCCATCTGGGTAGGTACTACCTATTCATCACCTATTCTACCCGTAAACAGCATTACTGCGTAGTATTGAAGAATGAGTGAGCCAATATAATTACAGATACAAGTCATATAACTTGATGATAGAAAGAATAGTTAATATCTCTTACAGTGCCGAAGACTATGAGCATTGGTTACTTTACCTTTTTTATAATTTTAAAACATTGTTTAAAAAGGAACACTATCTTCCAAATTTAAATTTGTACGTATTATCTATTATCATATAATCACTATTGTTCATTGGTATAATAGGCGCAAATTGAAATATGTGTTGATAATAATTCGAATTTAATCGTTTCAATAAACGCAGACCAAACGGAATTCGAATTTTGGAGCTGCCACGATCTAAATGGAACAAACCAGAATGCCAAATATTCGCGCTCAAAACATGATTGACTTTTGTTTTTAGGAACGTTATTCGACGGAAGCCGTTTGAGTAATTTTAATACATTTTTAAGAACTTAACAAATAAACACTTCTATTATTGGCTAATTAAAGTTCCTAGTGTTGCCAATCTATACGAATAATTCATTTATGAAAAATATAATGATGTAAATTACATAAAATTTAATAAACCCAATATCGACTAAATCCTATTTGCGTGGTTATTTTAAATTACTTCAGAATTTCATCTTTAGCATTTTTATTCGCGACCGGATTCAAAGAACTAACAAAATAAATGCAATAAAAGTAATAAAAGTTTGTTAGAGCGGACGCGACTGCACTTCTAAGTAAACGATGAGAGTTTAACTCGATTCTGGCAACAATTTTCATAGCTGCAGAAGTTAACCCTGAAATTGCTATTACGCTATCTTCAAAGTTCTTTAGATGAAAGGACTACAATTATATCTTAGGTGCCTGCGAGAGCTCTGGGACTAATTACCTAACAAAATTACTTCCCGAGTATCTATTTGGAATATTTTACTATAAATAAATTGAACAGTCATGTTGAAATAGTATTAAAAAATAAAACGTAGTATAGTGTACAAGATCAATGGTACTCATGAAATTATTACATGAGTTATTATTCATTGATACTCATAGAGAGTATATATTATGTAGGTTTCAAGTTTAAGGAAAAACAGTATCTACTGGGGTTCATCTGTAACAAAATTACAACCCAATAATACTTCTAAGACCTTACTTGAATAAAGTATATTTGGTTTTTGATTTTTTGAATCAATTTACATATCATATAACATTAATTTCATGATATGCAAACGGTTAACACATTTTTAAAGTAAATAAAAATTAAAACTAAGATATACCATTTAATAGCAAAAACATATTAGACGTTAGACGAAAAAATACTCAGTGGAATTGGTTTTGTGCAAACCCATCTAGGTAAGTTCCACTCATCAGATCTTCTATCGCAAAACAGCTTACAGTATTGTTGTATTCCTGTTTGAAGGGTGAGTAAACCAATGTAACTACAGGCATGAGGAACATAACATCTTAGTTCCCAAGGTTGGTGGCGTATTGGCTGTGTGGGGAATGGTTAATATTTATATAAATAAATTGGTGGTGACCACTTAGCATCAGATGGCCCAGATTGGCTCGTCGGCCAACCTATGTCATAAAAAGATAACCTAATTTTTTTTTTTTTTGTTACTTATATTTTGTTTTGTCTATCAGATTAGAAAATTGTTTAAAGACCCTTATCTTAAATTACAAATGACGGAACTTGATTGAAAAGCTTTCTAAAAAGGAATCTCCGAATACAATACGTTAAAACATTTTTATGGGGGACGACAGGAGTCAGTCTTGAGATTTAAAAGTTTCACGAAAGTCGACCTTTGATCCATTTACTTTGAAACGTGCCGGAATTAAATCAGAAATAAAATGGGAGAGACAGAAAAAAACTTAAACTACTAATTACAATTACAAGTCTTCGCTCATTGGTTGACCAAACTTATTATAGAAAATTTGAAAAATATATTTTTTCTATAAGACCTTTTGTTTTTCTAAAAATATTTGCAAATAAGTTTTTATGGATATCTCTAATGCTCGTTCATTATTAAAAGGGAAAGAAAGTAAAAAAAAAAGAAATCTTTGTACAAACAGAGGAAGGAAGAGGTACTGAAGTATTTTGTCTTTGTCTATTTATATGCAGATACAGATAGACTACCTGTAAATATGTCACAGCTGATTTGAAGCTCAATCGTATTCTGTTCCAAATGATTGATGGAAAAACTTGGGCATATCATCCGACAAATGTAGGTTTGCACACAATTTTTTCCTTCACACCAGGAGATGGGAGATGAATTCTCACTCTCGAAACTTCAAGATCTTTCGAACTTTATATAATATTTAAAATAGATAAGTCATTAATATTGGCACTCATAATAAATGTATTTATTATGTATGTATTAGTCGTGTCTCAATTTGTAAGACGTTTTCATAGGGTTCAAACCATTCATGCATTATTCCACCAATTGAGTTATAGTAATAGGTTAATAAATTACTGTCAAGTCGAACCTTCCTTTTAGACTAAGTGAGGATAATTTAATTCTCAATCAGAGGGAATAATTTCCTGCATGGTTCCACTATGGTGTTAATTACTCACACGTTTGAAGTCACAGGTGTAGGCGATCGATCAGTCTCGTAAACTTCGTTCTGAATTTGAAATATTTCTTTGCAAGAAGTTCCTTTATTAATCTTTGATGTATGAATGTTCAGAATTTTCTGTGTAAAATATACTAACATAAATTTTACTTTATATTTAAACTACAATTATATTTGATTACGTCATATTGTATAGGACTAAAGTTGTATATGGATCACTGGAACACACTAAAATAATGAATTAATTAATTTATAGTCAGTGTTACTCTGGATGATGTACGTATTTTAACGATACTCTATAAATCTAAATCTGTTCAGGTGTTTAAAAGTTTTGGTGGAATGATGAAAATTCCATAGATAGCATACATATATGAACGCTGAAAACAATACACTCCTTTTTTGTGCAGTCGTGTGAAAACAACAGTTTTTCTTACCGATTCTTGAGTAAAATTTACGTTCTAAACCAGTACCTACTGGTTATAAATTTAAAGCTACCTAGCTTTAAATTTATTTTTTCTTTGAAAATGACGATTCCAATCGTTTTTAAGATCCCACTTGAACAAATACGTCCAGTTTTTTAAAAAATATATCATTATTTATTAGGCTTAGGCTACAACGCCTTATACTCAATCATGTAACATAATAATTTAAAAGCGTTTATAATTATTTACATATGCTTTAAATAAAGCATGTTTTAAAAATATATATTTTATACTTGAAATATAATCTATCTTTAGTGTGAAATTTAAAATCGGTACTTATATATACGAGTAATAAACATAATTACGATCTTACACTGTTATGTAAAACAATAACCGCAATAAACAAATTACCTTTTTCGTTTTCTTCGACTTCGAAATGAAAAGAAACGATTGAGTCGAGAAAGTTTTTCGTTACGGCGAAGGTAATTTTGAAAGGGTCTATTGAGTTAGTTTACTTAATATAAGAGAAGTTTGCTTAGGGCAGCCAGGGCAACACTTGATAATAATAAAATATATATATCGGAACCAAATTGAATTCTTCTACATACGATAAGAGCTGATAACTATATACTAAGAATAATATACAAATATTAAATATTATTTTTAGTAATATATGATACTATTGTGTGTGTTTAAGTATCTCGTGGGCTTATTGGTTGACTTATAATACTGCAAATCTCATTGGTTTCGTAGATAGAAGAGAAATCTTAACCTAGAATCTCCGATTGTTTTGAGTTGCTGTCTCTTAAGAATGTGAGAGTATATGGCGCACCCACACTTGTGCACTATAATCTTCAATGCCTGACATTCTATCAGAAGGACGTCCATAATATATATTCATAAATAAGTTAAATTTGTTTGTTTGTATGTAGAAGTAATCTTCGGATATAATTCTAAAAATTGTACTGATACTTTAATATAATATCATTTTCTCTATAAATAAACTGCACCCATGCGAAGCCGGGGTTGCCAGTTAATAATATTACCCTAAAATATATGTATTGTCGTTAGGTTAGTCATAACTTATGTAGTATAACATAAGTTATTACAGTGATTTACATTCAATCCACCGATGGCCGTAGTTGATAGAATTACTTGCAAAACTTTACGAGCAAGTACTTTACTTTAAGTCTTGCCTAAGTTAACACATTCATCAGTTATTCGACCGTCAAAAATCAATAGTTTTTATATTGTTTTCTAGTTAACAAGCTACAGAGATAGTGTTTTATAGGCACTATTTGATGCTGTTTGGAATTAAAAAATGGAGGCTCATAAAAATAAGGTAAATCCAAATAATGGAAATGATACACCAAAGGGGTGGACAATATGAATTTGAAATAAAGGGATCGTCTATGTTTTTGGACGAAGCGAGTACTTATCTGATGAAGTCGACCAAGGGAGACCAGCCAACTACGCAGGACATATTAAAGTGCACAAGTATGGGCGCAAACACCGGTGCACCCTCTAATCCGTCCCTCTCATAATCCAATGGGACGGCAAATACACGTCCAAAAAGAGATCAGGCGCAGGACCGGCTTTACGTGCTCTCCGAGACCCGGGAGTGTACACAATTCCAACTTTCAGACTCCGGGTTGTTACTGAGAACTTTTCAATAGGAAAACTCAAAAACTCTTTACAAACCCGAGCTGGGGTTTGAACAGAAGCCCTTGAGATCTGTGGTTATAATTTCCCACTAGACCAACGACGCAGTCACCACTTCCCTATTATATGAAATAAAAAGTTGCTTATGTTATGTCATTATATATAAATCTGGGGAGCAAAGACTAAAAAGACATTTATAACAAACTCAATGCTTTTCTTGCCACGAACATCCGCTACTAAGGAATACTTAAATTGCTAAAGTTTGACTCATCAAAGTTAAAATGTTTTCAAATATTGCATTTAACATTTATTTATGGCTTATATTGTCGACTTCGAGGACTTTAGTATTTAAATATGACGCGATTAAAATGAAAAATAGTCACCTTATTTTAACAGCGAAACATGTATTTGGTCGAACGGAGGATGTCGCTTAGCGTAATTAAGGACGTAATTATGAAATGTATAAATAATACCTTTATAGTTTTTATTTTACATTACATTAACAGCCTGTAAATTTCCACCTGCTGGACTAAGGCCTCCTCTTCCTTTGAGGAGAAGATTTGGAGCATATTCCACCACGCTGCTCCAATGCACCAACCCGGTGGAATACACATGTGGCAGAATTTCGTTGAAATTAAACACATGCAGGTTTCCTCACCTTTTTGTTTTATTTTGGTGTAAGTTAAATAACTCTGATGTCACTAATAACAAAACATATTAGCTCTGTTAAAAATATAAAGTAGGTATTCCTAGCAACGTTATCTAAGATTTAACGATTCCCTATCTAGTACCTGTTATTACTGACGAGTTCGATCATCACTCAAACTCGAGCACATAAATAAAAAGCACATTTATTTGGTGGTAAAAAAGCTACTAGGTTGATAACCAGACTAACCAGAATCGCTCGCACAAATCTTTATATCCTATGTGATTCAACATATGCTTATTTCGTTCATACAATCAATAAACAAATAAGTAATATTTAATTGTCTATCTATGATGATATAAGAGACATGCACAAGCCATCTGTTTAAAACATACTAGTTGTCGCCCGCGGCTCCGCTCACGTATAAAAAGTCCTTTCTTGGTGTTCAAGTTTACTTCATATCAAATATCATCCAATGGTTCGGCCGTTGAACAGCAGCAGACAGGCATACGGAGTTGTTTTAGCATTTATAATATTTGTATAGATAAATCATACTCGTTCGACGTAAAGATGTGTGTGATGTTGATGATCCAATTAAAAAAAGGTTTTACGGTTTACCTACAGAATAAAATAACAAGACTCCATAACGTAATAACTATTGATAGGCATTTGTTTTTAACCTGAATTTCAAATATAATTAACGAACTTTATCAATTATTCTCTTCTTCTTCTTGAACACGTATATACCTAATTTTATCAAAAAAATATTACACTAATGTTTGTTACACTTGTAATTTACATTACACCATAAAAACCAGAAACGCAAATAACGACCTACTGAAATCACTAAGCTTCGTTAACAGAAATGACTGGTTAAAACAAAGAAATTATAAGTTTAGTTAAGACTCGTGAGAAATTCATTACACTGAAATAAAGTTCGAAATTTGCATTGTAAATTAATTTTACCACCTCGTCTGTGTAATTGGCGCGGGACAGGCGAAAGAAATTTTCGTTTTATACAATTCGGCGTTTGTTATTTAACAAAGACGATAAAGAGTTAGTACATAATAAAAGCTGTGAGTTATAACGCACAAAGAACGCACTACCGAAATGGTGCAGGCAAGACAACGCTTGAATGTAATCAAAGATAACCAGTTCAAATCTTAAAACGATTTTAATGTGCATTTCATGCAAGTGATAATTATTCACTCAATGTTCGACGGCAAATGGAAATAAATGCTCTTACTTATATTTACTCGCTAATCCGCAATAGAGCTGCATGGTGGAATAGGCTCCAAGCTTTCTCCTTCCGAGACGGGGAAGGCTAATTCCAAAAGCCTGACATTTACCGGCTTTTACTTTACAATATAATTGCTTTATAAAACTTAAGTTTGAAATATTATAAACCTCTAATTCCTTCCGCCCCTATAACACTTATCTTTGTTTGAAAAGGGTTAAAACCATTTAATGACAGTAATTAAAGTCTTACGTATAAAGTAATTTATACATAACTAGTTGTCGCCTATGGATTCGCTCGATTTAGGTGTTGAGTCATCGTGTCGTGTGGTCATCAGATGTTAAAAAAGTAGCCAAATATCATTCCTTGATGTTCAAGCATGCTTCACCAAATTTCACCAAAATCCCTTCAGTGGTTTGGCCGTGAAAGCATGACAGACGAACAGAAAGAGTTTCGTTCTCATTTATAATATAAGTACAGATTAAACGAGTTATTTTTAATGTATATTGACTATATATCTATTCATTCACGAAGACCCACCGCTCCATTGTGTTAGTATGAGTGCTTATAAGATGTCTTAGTGTGCGTGAGATGGCTATGAGTGCTTATAAGATGTCTTAGTGTGCGTGAGATGGCTTTGTAAAAATACAGACTATAAAAAATATAAATTAGATTATTTTTTTAATGCATACCGATAATTTAGAGCAGGGGACGCCTCAGCCAGTGACTCAATATTTATTGCTGCTATAATCATGTTTAATATTTGAGTAATTATTTAAATCATACATAGGTTTAATCATTTTCATCAACGACAAGTATTAAAATGATATTTGGTGGAATTAAATTGTGTGATATAAAATAATAAAGCTGTTCACAGTTAAATTTATATTAATAACTCGAAAGCGTTTTACTAAGTAATACGTAGTCGTAATAACATTACTATTAAACTAACAGATTATTTCAATGTATTTTATTACTAGCTGATCTTGTCCTAATTTGAAACCTCAGTTAATTAAAAATAAATTATAATTCTGCGACGATTACGTTTTAATTGAAGTTATGAGAAATTGGTTATTCATGTTTCTTGGTCGTATTATAAACATGCTTATATTTTTAAGTTATGTGTATTCCGTAATATTATTAAACACATGTATTATTTTTAACATAAATTTTAAATAAGGATGTTATATTTATTTATTAAATTAAATCACTCACTTGTATGAATACAACAGTTTGTTACGTGTAAAGTATGATCATACAGGAAGTTCGGTTGACGGCTCGTTTCAGCTGGCCTTTCAGCCGGTCGACGAACACAATACTCTCTTCTTCATTACATTTTGCATATAAATAATTCACATTTAATACAATTCATTTCATATATAAAACATCAAACTTAACAGAAACATCAACGAAATTAAATTATTTAGATAAAAGTTAAATCACTGCGTCATGTGTGGGTTTACCCTTATTAAGTTCGGATTATATTTCAAAATCTTAGCACATCAGCTCACGTTTATTGTCAAAACAGATCCTTATTATTGTAGTATAAAATTATATAATTTCTATTCTATTAATACTAGGAATTCAGACAAATAAACAATCTTTGTTTTTTAATAGGCAAAATATCATTGGTTCAACAAATAATCCATGGTATTCGTGAAAAAATGTGTTTTGAATTTTGGCACGGTTGCTAAAGCAATTTTAAGAAGAAAAATAAAAAAAAGTAGATGGCTTCGTGAAATACTATTGTACTATTAATAAAAGTATATTAATAAAGAACTTAAGTTTATAGTATTCAATATAGCCTATGGCCTAAATAAATCCTATGGAATATGTAAATCTTAGGTTTATTTATCTTTACTATTCCAACGCATGGGAATTCCTAAAATAACAACAACTATTCAGATACTACTCAGACGGTCTTGCACAAAACCCTACAACCAAGCGAGTGAGTGAGAACTCATATCTTCAATGAAAAAAGATATATGTTGACCGATCTATCGATCGAAATAAAAACACTAAATTAGTGCACATAGTTCTATCCTCTACGGGAAGTATACCTCATTCTATTCATGGCAGTTCAAAAACTGTGCATATATAAAAATCTAATATGTATATACGTGCCGCCTAGTCAGAATGTTTTCTACTTACTCTCCTAGCTATGCCCTTATCCCGGGCCAAGTTATTAAAAACAATGTTAGAAAAAATCGTAATGATAAGTTACTAATTAAATATTACAAATATAATAAAGGAATGAATTAATTTCTCTATTTTTATTACCTCAGCGTTCCTCCGCTCTGCTCCCCATCCGCAGATCGTAATTATACTATCAAGTATTATTAATTTCACATTCCCGACGGTCATAAGGCTCCGTAATGGCATACCTTTGCCGTTCGCAATAACCTGCATAGGAGGTTCGATTCCAGAACGTTTAATTATTCACGTGATCACTGAACGTGATCTAACTGGGAAATGGTTAATTAATTCAAAGATATGTATGAGGAATTCGGCATTCAATTACATAGCATTCAAAAGTCATGTTTATATTATTAAATAATTAAACCTATTCGATTTTTTAAATGGAGGCCTATCTTAATACGTCTGTATGTGAGTATAGCAAAGCAAAAGATAGATATGAACGGAAATCTTTAGAGGAGGCCTTTGTTGGAAAACAAGCTGTAGGAGACCAACGACGGAGAACCGATATTTTACATTAAAGTTAAAAGTGAAAAATGTGTTTTTATAATTTATTTATATAAACAAGAACAGCAATAAAGGCTTTATTTGTTTTATGTGAGTATATCACTGAACTCCTCCTAAACGGCTGGATCGATATTTATGATTTCATTTGTCTATTTGAGGATCCCTGGATGGCTAGGATTGGACCAGGTAAGTTATGCTGCGAACGGAAAGTAAATAAAACTATTAATTCAACTTTACAAGGTGAAATCAGGCACCTTATTTAACACGTTCCCTGTTGAAATAGCCAACACAATAGCTAAACAATAAGCATGAATCATAATCACAAGACACAGAAAGTATTAATAGAGCATGTGTATAAATTAATTATAATTAATATTTTTATTATTCGAAATACTATATGAATGTGTACAACGTACGAAGAACGCATTTTTGTTTTTTTTTCTAAAAGTTATTCAAATTTTAACTATCATCATCAACATCACCATCATCATCATCATTACCATCATCTTCATCATCATTATCATCATCATCATCAATCGCAATACGGAATACGCCGCCGGAATAATGCCTCTTTCAAGATGTGCCCAAGCTACCGATTTTTCGCTTTCTCAGACTAATCGTGTTTCGCCACCTTCTTCGAGACATTAATCCACCGGGCTGGCGGAGACCTTGGATTTACCAATTTGCGGTATTCAATCTACGACTCATCTGCTCCAACGACCATTGAGCTTAGGACCGGCCAATTCGGTCAGGGCTAGTCAAGTAGTCTCCTACAAGCTATGTCGGTAACTCCGGTTCTTCTCGAAAAATGGCACACTCATCAAGGTCTGAGAAGATACAATAAGTAATATTTAAAAAAGCTACCCGGACGAATATACAGAAAGTTAATTAGCAGTGTATATAATGAACAAAGACAAAACGCAAAAGCAAATATAATTAAAAAATTATCATAACTTAGCATCAGTGGAACGAGAAGAAGCGTCTGCTTTCTTCAATACCTAAATAAATTTCCATTTAAACGTTAACTCAGCTTCAATAATTTTAAAATATCATATTACTAGCTGTGACCCGCGGCTTTGCCCGCGTAGAATATGAATATATTTACAAATTAACTTAAAATATTACGTTAATGTAATATCTCTTTGTATACCACATTGGTGTGTTTTTCAGCCCTTAGGGTAGAATATTCAGAAACGCTTAAATGCGAATCAATTAATTTTTAATCGGTAGCTCAAAAATAAAATTTCGAGCTTTTAACTTCAAAATGGCGGACTTCCAGACTAACCTGTATAAGAAATATCAACCCCTATTAAACCCCTTAGAGATAGAATATCTAGAAACACTTAAATACGTATTAAATCATTTTTAATCAGTATCCCAAAAATAAAGTTTCATATTTTTAACTTAAAAAATGAGGAACTTTCATAAAAACCTTCATCCCTTATTTCACCCCCTCCGGGGTAGAGTATCTAGAAATACTTAAATACGTATTTTATTATTTTTAATCAGTATCTCAAAAATAAAGTTTTGTACTTTTAATTTAAAAAATGAGGGACTTTCATAACAACTTTCATCCCTTATTTCACCCCTTAGAGGTAGAATATCAAAACAACGCTTAAATACGTATTTACTCATTTTATATCAGTATCCCAAAAATAAAGTTTCATGATTTTAACTTAAAAATGACTGACTCCCATAAAAACTTTCAACCCTTATTTCATCCCCTTAGGGATAGAATATGCAGAATCACTTAAATAAATATCTACTCCTTTTTAATCAGTATCCCAAAATTAAAGTTTCATGTTTCTAACTTAAAAAAATACGGACTGCCATACAAACGTTCAACCCCTTTTTCATCCCTTTAGGGGTAGAATTTCTAAATTAGCTCCTTAGTGGGGGTCATGATATGTTAGTTTACAGCCTAAAATATAAGTTTTATGCTTCTAGTTGTTGTTGTTCAAAATAAAAAGTAGCATATGTCCTTTTTCAGGCTCTAGACTATTTTTGTACCAAATTTCATTTAAATCGGTCTAGTAGTTTTGGCGTGAAAGCGAGACAGACAGACAGACAGAGTTACTTTCGCATTTATAACATTAGTATGGAATTTTAATTTAAAACTTTTTTCGCATAAATGTTTTTTTTTTATTTTAGACAATTATTTTAATGTATTTATTAATTTTCTATTATTACATAACAATTTAATACCATAACAACATATTCTACTCATATAAAAAATGATGACTAAAATATTGACGATATTATATAGTAAAAATTTCTCTGAAAATCTACGACAAATAGCAAAAACGACTTTCCATATATTTCAAATTTCAAATATGATATGTTACCAATATGACATGTTTGAAATTTGAAATGAAGGCTTTTTGTTACCAAAATGATGTGTCTGAGACTTAAACAGGAGTTATGATTGTCCTTCATCGTCCACAAAACTTCCTTAATAATAAAAATAGAATACAGCTATTTTTATTATTAAGGAAGTTACAGAATACAAATTATCGATCTCGATAGTAAAGCGATCTCTTCCAGACCTTTGGAAACGTGTATAATAATTGGTTGAAGTTAGAGAATAAATTTAATAAATGTATTCATTTCATTAAAATTTTTATATAATAGTGATAAACATTCATCGATACGTACACACACGTACGTACATACATACATACAAATGATAATAAACACAAATGACATAAAACAACACATTTAACATGTATCACTAATGCTATGCCACACGTGTGAGGTAAATTAAATCATATAATCGGATCAGACATCGGAAATGTGCTCTCATAGTGCTCAGATATAATAGACTCGCATCCTTCAACTCGCGTGTGTTGCCGGCATTACTTCCAGATTCAATAGTGAATGGTATTTTTATCTATATTATATAAAGCTAACTGTTCCGACTTTATATGAATAAAATCTTTCATTATCATTGCGATATAAACATATATTATAATATCGTAATCTTAGTGATAATGGGAGTTCACCCCGTCAAGTAATTTTTCTGTAAATATTATATTTGACATATTTCTTCACAAAGTCAAAATTAAAAGGGTAATTTTTTAGTAGGATGAATACCGCGTCAAAGAAAAAAAATAAGCTTATCGATTAATATTTTTTGAAGTGATAACTTCTTATGGGAGTTCTTATGGGAGTAGGCAGGCTCCTCCTCTCTCACTCTAACCCACAGCGCTAGCTGTATTTCGGATTGACAATTTTTTTAAGTTATCACTTCTGTCAGGCGTCCCGAGACGCAAACGTATTTTTTCTGTTTTTATTTGGAAACAAAAATAGTTACTGAGATTTGTTTAGAAAAATATATAGAGGTACTGTTGTTGATTTTTGGTTGACATTTTAAAGATTTTCAATACTTACATACCAAGTTTTCGTGTTGTCTGTGCAAGAACATACTAAAACTAACATATAGTTTTAGTATGCTCTTGCACAGACAATAGTCTCTCATATTATAATTAGAGTTTATTTATGTTATCTCAACAAACATATAAAGCTAGTTCTAGTTATATATGTGCTTAACATTTCGTATCAATTGAAAGATCAGAAATTTCATAGGGATCACGAGGATCAGAAAATTCATAGGGATTAAAAGATTTTGCATAAATCTTAAACCAACAGGAAAATTATATACAGAACAAAAATTTTAGAAAAAAAAACATTTGAGCGCTAAACTAAAAGTAAACTTTAGTTCAACGCTCGACGCAAAAGATAAAGGAAGATAAAAAATTTATGATAATATTATATTTAATCATTACTAGAGTAAGCAAACACTAATCCCGCCCGCAGTATCAAAATAAAAACTATCTAATATTAAGTGTAAATTACTGCTTAACGTCGCGAGACTTTATTTTTCTACAGAAAAATGTTAATCTTTACGTAATAAAATAACATCTTCTGACTGACTGATTCATCATCGCCGTAGTTAGGGCCACGAAATTTGGTGAGTAGGATTGTTTCATTAAGTAGATACCCACTAAGGAAGGAATTTTGAAAACTCTATCCCTAAAAGGGTGAAATAGGGGTTGCAAGTTTGTATGAAAGTCCGTAATTTTTTAAGTTAGAAATATGATTTATATTTAGGATACTGATTAAATATGAGTAAATACGTATTTAAGCGTTGCTGGATATTCTACCCCTAAGGGGGTGATATAAGGATTGAAAGTTTGTATGGAAATCCGTCATTTTTTAAGTTAGAAATATTAAACTTTATATTTAGGATACTGATTAAAAATGAGTAGTTATGTATTTAAGCGTTTCTGGATATTCTACCCTAAGGGGTGAAACATACTACAATGTAGTATTCAAAGAGGTCTTAAATTAACGTAATATTTTAAATTAATCTATAAATATATTCAACTTTCACGCGAGCCGCGGGCAATAATTAGTAGTTTCATAAAAGTCATATTACAAAGTTTTGTATTACATGCGGTCTTTTGACAGATCAAAACTGCAAAAGACTGCGTCCACATGTTATAAGCAAGAAGGTATTTATGTTGAATAAATTACAATATTTTATGCATTTTATTAAAAGCATAACACAAAGAGTACTACTACAATCGTTTCTCAATATTTTATTTTAAAAGTCTTCTTTTCGGTTAGGTCGTCTGGAAGAAACAGCTAATTAGTTAGAAGTCCGCCGCTTGAATAACAGAATACTTAATTCCGAGTATTTTACGTACAATTTTCTAGTGGTGTAAAAAAAAAGATTAAATAAACAAGAGATTTCGAACGAAAAAGGATGCAGTCTTGGGTTTAAATCTCGGGTCAAAACGTCAAAATCTTAACAGGTTTTTCTGACAAAAAATTGTCTGCGGTAAGTGGTAGTCAGCCTGAAGTTGTGTTTACCCATACTTTGTACAATATACTTTACATAAAGCTGACAGCTTTGCACCTGTATATTTTTCGGTATTGGGTTGCCTTCCCATCAGTTTATAAGAATACTAATTTAGATTTGTGTAATTATCTAGTTATTATTTAAAATTACTTCTTTGCCTAAAATTGGTCAGAAATACGTAATCGCCACCATCGTAAGATGTTCTGTAGTTAAAAGGTAATAACTATTCTCTAACTATTTTTATCATTTTTATGCTGATTATAAAGAACATTAAGAACTTTAATTTTCATTTGTCTGTTAGCTTAACGACGATAAATATATGTTCACTCGCGTCGCCTCGTCCGCGTAGATTTAAATTGATTACGACTCCCCATTTCATATCCATCGTCTGCTTTAGATAAGTGTAAATTAAAAATGTTGTTGAATCTTTGGCACTCATCGCGAAATAAAAAATACACTAAAAAAAATCTATTTTATCTAAATTTATCCACAATTATATTATAGCTCCAACCAAACAGACAAATAATAATTCTATAACATAGATTTGCTTTTATTAAGAAAATGAATAAGTAATGAGAATATAAACAAAGAGCTTTTATACACTAGAATAGAATTGTTACAACCTCTCTTCATCTTTACGTTTGTAATAAATGACTTGGGAAATGTTTTATCTTATATTTTATACTCAATTTAATAACTCATACAGTATGCGCTTTCCACTCTACTATAGTAATTGTGAATTACACAATTTAAGACTTCTATAGTTAACCTGTTTGTTTGTTTGTTGCTTTTTTTACGGTTAAACCGCTGAGTCGAATTTGAAAAATTGGTAATACCTGACAAACAACCTACAGAAGAAACCGCGGGCGTTAACTAGTTACATACAGAGTGGCGCCGACGTCATCATATTTAATGAAACGACGATCAATACTCGTCATTATAAGGCTGATAATATTATCAATAGAACAAACAGACGAATAATTAAAAGTGAAGCTGTCGAACATGAAAAGAAATAAAAGCACCATTTGCAAAATTTGTTCAATAACCTGTAAGAGACGGCAACGCCACGCGGCAGCGCGAGCGCTGGACGTACCCGCACACCCGCTCCCCGCACAGTCCCCCTTAAATTCAGCCGGCATTACTTTTGGTTTCATTTAAGTAGTATAAGGATTATTAGTTTTAATAATTAACTATCTATTTATATACTACGTATGTATGGCAATTTAAATTATTATGTGTGACTAAATTAATATAGAGCTGTCTTTCTGTTTTGACAACTAAATTAAAAAAAAAATACCAAATAAATAAAATAGGGGATTGAATGAAACTACAGATTCTGTAATTTTATTATAAAATTTAGTTTGTAAAATTAATATTTCGAGGTAAAGTCAGTTAAACAATATCATAGTTTATCATTTCCTTGGGCACTAGTTTTATCCATATCAAATCTTTATTTTACAGGGTTATTAAACGAAAATTACCAGTGCAAAGTGAATTCTAACAAGCACGACAAACAAATGCATTCACAATTTCAATTAATTCAAGCAATTACTATTTTAAATCAAAATACAATTTTTGATTACTAACAATTCAATTAATTTCAGACCACTACCTACTCTGAACTATGAGTTAGTTATTAAAACGCTACGGGCATTGTAAGCATCTAGAAATTTCGAGAGTGTTACATTTCATCTTTGCCATCACTGTTTATACTTATTTTACATAACGTCTTTACTCTACTTCAGATTAATCTCAGAGGACGGTAGTGCGCGGGACAAGTTCAATACCGAAATCTCCATTCCAATTTAAAAAAAATTAAGAGATTTTATAAAAGATGGCTTTGAAAATAAACAATGAAACCTGATTTGTGTCGGTATTCCATAATTTATTATTTTTTTATAAATATAAGATTACAAATAGTTAACTGATTTTAAGCATCAAACTGCTTGTAAGTTAATTTAAATAAGTATATATATATACATACTAATATCTTCTTTATGACATACAAGATAAATGAGCAGGCTCACTTGATGGAAAGTGACTACCGCCGCCCATGGACATCTGGAACACCGAGCTTTGTTGCCGATGTTAGCAATTCAAAAAAACAAAAAAAAAATCTTTGAAACATTTATTTTGTTATTTTGCAGTAAATAAACTTGGGGCGTCATCTTGTTTAATATAATAATTGAATAGACCCTTTGAGAATTATCTTTGGTCTTCGAGAAAATTCTCGTCATGGGCCCTTTCGTTAAAAACTCGGGAAAAACAAAAAGGATATTTATAAAACTTTTTCTATGTTATTGCTTTTGTTGTATTATATATAATAACCTACGAAAACCAAATTTTCGTTTTAACATGATTACAATATGTTTATATTAATACTAGATGAACATGTGGTTTTACCCGCGTGAAATTTATAAATCTTAACCTACAGCACACAACCCCCCCCTTTACCCCTCGAAGGTGGTGAATTAAAAAAAACTATATCCTTCCCCGGGACTCAAACCCGTACCAAATTTCATTTAAATTGGTTCAGCTGTTTATGCGTGAAGAATTAACAGACAGACAACATTCATTATAATATTATTACATATTATATAACACATTACTTTATTAATATTACCAAACCAATCTCCAATTATTGCTAATGAATTCAAAACAAACTTTTAACTACAGGCACAGCTGATATAATATTTTAGCTTCCAAGATTGGTGGCACTATTAGTGTGACGTAAGTGGCGTATATTATTTACAGCGCCAATGTCTATGGCAGTTGGAGGCTACTTACCAACAGTTGGCCCAAATAACACAAAAAAATCATATAAACATGTAACATTATATGACGTCGCGTCATACAGGTTTCCTTATATTGTTTTCTTTCACCATTACGCACGCGGTGTACAAACACATATTAATAAACACATGAAAACTAGCTTGCGTATTAGAACCCACGAACTCGGTTAAAGATTCACGTGTCAGCCTTATCGTACTGAGTTAGATGCGATGAAATTAATTATAGCTTCGTAATAATAATAGGCGAGTTTATTGGTTCACTGATACTCATAAAATAAAATTTGCAATGCAAATTTTAAGGTTGATTTCACTTTCTCACGGGTCCTAATCAAACTTCTCACTTCCCTTGTTCAAGCCGGAAGTTATTTTTGTTATGGACGCTGAAGATTTTGCCAAGTAATTGACTTTACTGAATATACATCTTAAAATAAGACTTCCGGGGAGAAAATTAATGAAAATATTATTAAAATTGATAAAGCCTACGAGTTTATAAGCCATTTATAATCCCGTTGGTTGTATTTTACTTTGCTTAAAAACAATTTTTAAGAATCAAAGGTTTCTTAGTGTAAAGGTTTCAAAAGTAAAAAAAAAGTTTCAAAGTGTAAAGGTACCTTGACGGATTTTACAAATCCCTACCAATAATTAAAAAAAGGTTTAAAGCAATAAAAGTCGTAGGCATTCTAATTATGAAAGTCATACATAATAGTATTGGGGTGAAAAAATATATTGTACAGTATTAGGACTTTGCGATGTTTCATTTTGACAATGAGTCTTTGAGAACAGCAACATCTGAGCGAGGAATTTTCTTTGGTTTTTAATTCGTATCGGTGTGTCACTATTGAACCTACGATTTCTGCCCGACGTGCAGCTGGGCACTGCGGATATTACGTCTCCGATCATTTTTATACATCCGAATGGTAGACGCAATTACAAATACCCTTGCAAGCTTTACAGCATTGTATATCAATAGTGAGGATGGAAATGCCTTGGCTTTAATTAATGTTATTTTGTTTCAAGACAATGAAATTTGATAAGGTTCTAAGATAGCGTACGCCGACTAAATCGTTGGAAATTATTCGATTGTATCAATTATCAAGGCGTTTTGCAAAATGATGCAATGATGTTAACGACAATGAGGATGTACAATTATTTTTGGAGCGAATTAGAGATCGGAATGAGATTCGACACATGTGGTCACGACACTAGCAAGCTATACACATAACAAGTGGGGACGATTAGATTGCTTTTATAAAATGTATGATTTAAAATGTATTTAAAACTAACTGTTTTTATACGTTTTTGTGACTCGTAAAAACACCAGAAATAAAATCAGAAAACGAATGATCGAACGAACGCTATGTCGCCTGACATTCAACCAAATCAATTTACATTTTATTCAAGTGTATTATTTCGATCTCACTATCAATACGTATAATACATTTTTAACTTTGATACAAAGTTACACATTTACAAAAACACTTTTGCCTTTCGCACGTTTTATGTCACGCAAAGTACATCAACGATATTTTGTTAGAAGTTCACTCTAATTCATATCTCACGTTTTATATTTAAAACATTATTACGATAATACACTGTTATTGAGTTATCTTAGTGTACCTTTAACAAAAAATAAAGCCGCTACTTCAGTACGTTGAACTTCTTTTTACAGAATAACTCTTCTGATTTCACTCGATTCCGATATGCCAGAGAATAAGCAATACATTTTTTAACGTGAAAATCCGCTGCAATCAAATAAACGCTTCCAACTGTTGCATTTGTACAGCCAAATGCGCTGTTGCGAACAAAGCCCGACTTTAAATGAGTGCTCGTTGAGAAAAATGAATATTCCAAAACATTCGAGCAACGCGGGGCTGATTCGAAAAAGGACATGAAAATTCCGACAGATTGTTGATTTAGTTTTTCCTATGCTTCACATACTAAAGTGTTTTCATAAATAGCATTCAGTTAAAAATAACAAAATAATTTACTGTTACAGTTCGTAATCCACACTAATATTATAAATAACTACTCAATCGACCATGAACACAACGTGTGTTAGGGGTAAAAATACATAGGGTACCTGAAAATAACATTATACAAAATAACGAGCGCGAAAACTAGCCAATGATACGTTTAGTTAGTGTTTCATTTGGATTGAATCCATTGAGTAAGAAACTAACCGGTCCTTTTCGGCAGAATTTACTTTCCGATTGGTAACTTTACATATAACATATCATATGAAATGAGTAAGGGCTTTTCAAAGCCTACTTGTATACAGAATATTTTTACATTATTCAAAATCATCTTGTATAGTCATAATATTCTGTTCAAATTCCTGCCTTAGTCAGCTCTATGCTAGATTTTAGTCAGTTAAAAAATTACTTCTCCTTTTATCTCAAAAATGTGAACTCGAATTCGTTGAAAATCCTTTCTATTACACGTTGTGAAATAAAAATAAAACTGAGCTAACATCAGTCGCTTCAGTTGGATTGGAAGTCATACTAAATAAAAATATAAAGCCGAGATGGCCCAGTGGTCAAACACAATTTTAACCTACAGCCGATTCAAATCCGGGCAAGCACTGTTAAATTGGCATTTGTTTAATTGGTGCTTATCTTATTATTATTATAAATAATTATTATTGTGCTTATTTATAATTTAAGGAATCTTGTAAATCGGCTATTGTTCTCTACATTAACATAAAAAATATAATTTAACCTAGTGGTCACTTTTTTGTCAAAATTCAACGGCCATTCGCTGCTAATAAAAATATAAGAATATTGATTCGTAAGATAAGAAAAAATTAGGCTCAGCTGAACGATACCTTGTAATTATTATAATAAAAAAATCAAAATGTCAAAAAGAGCGTCATTAAGTTTTTATATAACTTTGCCGTGGCGTGAATTGTCATTAAGTACGTCTGTTTCATATAAAGAATATATTATGTTTATGAGTGTGTGTGTCAAACGTATAAAATGTATGTAATTTATTTATTAATTTAATATATTATATTTAAATATTAGCTTTTTACACTGTTCTGTTCCAAATTCCATACATTTACAAGGTTCGTGTAATTTTCGTAAAAAGGCATACAAAATAAACGAAGTTTTCTAGTTTAAGTATTATATAAATATCTTGCTTAATTAATTAAAATGATTTCAGTAAAACAGCTATACATAAAAATCGTCTGGTTATTGAGATAAAAGGCGAAACGTTAAGTTCAAAGTTTAAAACTAGTTAGTGAAATTTAATGAAACCCCTGTGACCAAATCAAAGAACCTTCGCGAAGGCAGTTGGAAAAAGATAAAAGTAAGTTCTAAAACATGAAAGGGTATTACTTTGCAAATTTATTCAAACCAATCTGAAATTTAAATGGGAGTTCATCAAAGTTCTTACATCAGAAATACTTATGAGGCTACATCTACATGTTAATATATAGGCAAGATGTGTACAAAATTGTCTCAGGCAAAGAGTTATTGACAATTAGTAGACCTCCTTTGTAGATTAAAATTAAATTAAACTAAATTAAAATTACATTATACGTGCTACTTATTTTTAAGCTGTACGAACGATGTTGATTACATTTAAGTGATGATTTTTTGACGTGAAACGTCTACTGGCGTGCCTTGGGGCGATGACGCTCTTAGGTTATGGCTATTCGCTGCGTCGCTTTGTACTTCCTTGCTTGTGTGTGCGTATGTTCTTCGTTGGTATATATTATTATAATAGTAGGAAGGATATATTTATTATATGTGTTCAATATTTAATTATTAATGAATACAACTATGTATCCTACGTCATTTTACTTCCTCATTCTCATGCGTAGACATATATTGCCGTTAAACGTTCTACGTCCTAAACGGCTATTGTCCCAAAAAAACATATAATGTCATACTTCGAGTAATCGATCTATACCATTTATATGTTTTTTCTCTTTCTTACGAATTATAATTTTTTGATGACAGATAGAGACAGATTCATTTGTTTTATTAGCCCTCATGTTGTGTTCCAATTGTCTGGTAGCATTTTAGTGAAATTTCAAATGTTTCAAAGTTTCAAATAGATTTCAGTTTTACCGCATTAACATTGATATTTAAAATAATTTAATAGATTCTGTCTGTATATTTTTAGATACCTCTTCTTAATTAAAGCCTTTAGGCTTAAGTTGCTGAAAGAAAAAAGTCTTGAAAACATTTTACCTCCCTACAAATTGGATTTAAGCTTATCTACTTTAGCAGGATATTTTTCTTATATAAAATAGAATGTGAAATAAATATTATTCTTTTATGACTTCTATACCATTAAATAGAAATTAACTGCAATGCAATCAATAAAAGATAACTAACGTATATGTAGTAAAAACAAAACGGTAAATTTTTATTTACATAAAACTGCTTAAAATTAATAATAGCTAATTAATTTTTGATAAGGATTCAATAGTTTGAACTAAGGGAAGTGTATGAACGTTACTAACCTTTCGAATGCAAGAATCAATAGAATGTTTTAGTTTTAGAATTACTTAATCGATTTAAAAAAAAAGGAGTTACGTCAAAATCGTCGATATCGTTTAAATATGGAATCTTATCTTATTTTTGTATTGGTATAAACCGTTTATTGGTTATTGTTATATCGATTTTCTGCAACTTTATGCAATTCTTTTTTTGAATTCGTTCGATAAAATTTAATAGCAAGAGGAAATGTTTATAAATCCACAGCTATTTCTTATGTACCAGTCAATAAAAGTGTTTTCATGATTCAACGAAATAAATTTAATTAAAGTCTTATCTCCCAATTCCAGCATGAACAATGGAACCGCTAAAATACATGGGCTGGTCCTTGCAAGCGCATACCAACTCTCTGTCACGGATACGATTAAACTCCATTACATATACTATTTTTATATGTCCATCTCATATATTATAATAATAATTTATTTACACCCAAGAAAAATAAGAAAGCAAAGAGCCCTCCTTTGAGGTGTCCTTAGCCTAGACAAAAGAACAGCAGCGGAAATTTTATCTATTTCCTTAAAAACTTTGCTCAAATACATCAACTCATAATAAACACATTTCAACTTGTATATTTCACGCAAGAAACACCGTCTACAAAGTTGATCGACATTCACGCAATCTTAATACGTTTTATATTACATCTATGACGAATCAATAGAAAGGGTATAAAGGTCGACGGTAAACACGGGTAACATTTCATCACAAGCAGAGTGGACTGAACGGTGCTGACAAGAGTAATATAGCCAGTTCGTAGCTGACTTTATGACCCCTGTAAATCACTTACCTACTTGACCCGAACGTTACCGATAGTGCCCGAACATTAAAAGGGTATGAGTTATTTCAAAACTTAGCACATTGTCGCCATCTGTTGCACGAGTAAACATTACGAAGAAGTTTATTATTAAGGTGGTCCAGACACGGTACATTTTATTTTATAAAAATATATGATTTACCCAGCGTGCCTGGCCAGTACTTATTCTTCTTTATCCGTAAATAATAGCTGCCTATTTGTTTGTGTCCAGCAGAAAAGCTGAAATGCTTCGTTCGCTACACTCTGTATATTATACGGCGAGCGAGGGATATCGTGTATCAGATTTACGATTTGTTTATATCTATCTTTTAGATAATTAAATTCAACGCCATGAACTAAAGATATCATTCTCAGGACATAAATAGATTTGTAATTCATTTGATAGACGAATTGAATTATAAAACGTAGTTTAGAATTTTGTATTGGTATCAATCTGGATACGTGAATTAACTTGGTTACGATGGTATTATGAACAAAATCTTTAATATTGCGTATGTAATCTTGCATTATATCGATCATAGAAATCAGCTTTGCTTAACAAAAACAAAGTAAACAAACGTCTTATGCGGAGCGAGGGAAGTTTACAGGCGCTCAGCGACAGCGCCGACGTTGTTTTCATATTAGCTTTGAAACTTGCGGTTGCAGTGTTACACGCGGTACACTTTGAAACCTTAGCCAGGGTTAATGAGATCGAGTTTATTTAGAACAATAATTAGATGCGTTTTTACGCAAATTACCTATGTTATATATTTTTGGATGTAAAATTTAATAAATTTAATAAAACAATTTCAATTGTATTTTCATATATATAGAATTAAAAAATTTATTATTTTAGCATTTCTAAATAATTAATAAGCTTCTTGCTCTTCGTGTATAATTATATAATAATTAAACTTAAAGATTATTTATATTATAAATAATCTTTTTTATTTTAATTATATTACTAACTAATTACGAAATTTAATAGTGTTTAATAAAGACTCGTTCTTTATTAAACACTATTAATCTTCGTAATTAGTACTACTAGTATTTACTCACAAGATAATATGATAATATTTGACTAATAATAATATATTTATTAATTTTAAGATGAACTGTGAAGCAATTAAGTTACTCTGGTAATGTCGTACAAATGGATAAAAACATTCTTTTAAATGATTAGTACATTAACACATAAATCCCACATTGTATGTCACTTTTTTAGTGCTTTCGTTTTTTCAACCATGATTATGAACCAAAAAATAAGATGCAGAATTCAATATCAGTTGTTAGAATTTTGAATACGTTCACAACACAGCACCTGTCTGAAAACCTATCTGATATGTTACATTACATCCAGGGCACGATATACATAAAATAACCGCCTGTAAATACCTTAATGCTGGACTATGGCTTCCTCTCCCTTTTGAGGAGAAGGTTTGGAGCTTATCCAAGCTGCTCCAATTAGGGTTGGTTAGTACACATGTGGCAGAATTTCATTGAAATTAAACCCATTCCTCGAGTGTTTTCCTTCACCAACAAGCATGAGATGAATTATAAAAATAATAAAGCTCATGAAATATCATTGGTGCTAGCCTGGGCTAGAACCCACTATTATCGGTAAAGGTGCACGTTCTAACCACTGGGCCATCTCGGCTTGGCCCATGAACGAATAATATATACAGTTCAAAGAACTACTGTCTTACTTCCAAAATTCCGATAACAGTTTCGCCAACGTTCAAAAGGCCATTTTATCGACGCCAACGCAAATTCATAATGAATATCATAGATTAATTAAGCTCTCGACCAATGATATCGCGTCAACATTAACAGCCAGTAAAATTACCACTGCTGGGCTAAGGCCGCCTTCCCCTTCGACGAGAAGGTTTCAAGCATATTCCACCACAATGATCAAATGCGGTTTGCAGAATTTCGTTGAAATTAGACACATGCAGGTTTCGTGCATGTTTTCCTTCACCGCCAAACACGAGATGAGTCATAAACATAAATTAAGCACATAAAAATTCAGTCACTTGGGTTTGAACTCGCAATCATCAGTCTAGATGCACCCGTTCTAACCACTTGGCCATCTCGGCTCTTATATATCGCGTCAACTTGCTGTCAAATGTTGTTTATTTGGATATATTACAAATGCGAAAGATACTCCTAAATTAAATGAAATCAAAATATACTTTATTCAAGTAGGCTTTTACAAGCACCTTTGAATCGTCATTTAACAAACTATATTAAGTGAAGCTACGACCGGTTCGGAATGCAGATTCTACCGACAATCTCTCTCTGTTATCTCTTCACACTTAAACCGCTGAACTGATTTAGATGAAATTTGTTATGAAAATAGTTTGAGCTCCAGGGAAGGACATGGGTTAATCTATATTAATATTAAAAATGCGAAAGTAAACGAAGCAATTGAAACGAATTTGGTAAAAATTGTTAAGAAACAAACTTGAACACTGCGGAAGGACACCTCTAACATGTGGACGAAACCGCGAACGAAAACTAGTCCTCATATAAACTTATTTTAAAACATAATATGTCGAACTCTTTGCCCCCAAAAGAAACAAACAAGCGGTTCATTCTCAAACCTCACAAGTGTCTTGTTGTTGGTTGTACTGACATAAAACACAAATTTTCATTAAGTCAGGAAAATTTCTTAACACTTAGCAAGAAAGTTACTACGTGATATAATATTCAAATTCACGTGAACTTTCGTGAGACTTTAACAGTAGAGGAAAGCAATTTCGCTAGACATTTATTCGAAGTGCGGTTTCCAGAATTGCCAGTTTGAAGCTCAGCCTATACATCTTAATTAAGAACGCTCATGTGACATTAATTAAATCTTCACGGAGTAGGCCCTATTTAAATGTTTAACCTTTAAGGGAATAAATGATCTGATCAATGTTACAAATGAAGCATGTATTACTAATAAGGTTTAGATTCTAAATGATTAACGTATATCTGAAAGTTTGTAATTTTTTTTTTTTAAATTTATATCACTGTCAGTATTTGTTTCTTCCTTTTCCTATTACCGTTTTTAAAAAGAGAATTAACTTTTATTTGTAGTTTTTGTTTGAAACATGGAAAACATATATATAATATTACTAATTATATGAAATATTATTTACTTTAATGTCTTTGTGCAAGCACGTCTGGGTTGGTATCACCCACTCATTAGATATTCTACCGACAAACAACAATATTTATATATAAAATAGTATTGTTGTGTTCCGGCTTAAAATACAAGTGAGCTAGTGTACCTGCAGCTACAAGGGACATAACATCCTAGCATTGTCTGTAGGCAATGGTGACCATCTACCATCAGGTGGCTATTTGCTCATCCGTCTCCTATTACATAAAAAAGTACATTACAAATGAAAATTAAAAATAATCACTGTATAAACTACGACCGCGTACTACTAATTATTTTGATATTCTATTTTATTGGTATGGGATTGTATGGAATATTTGTAAATACATTTTTTTTTTCTAACGGTAACTCTTTTTATAAAAACTTTTTTGTACTTAATTAAAATTCTGTTATTCTGGCTCATAATGACCTGGCCTGTAATTATGAAATAAATATAGAAACGATATTTAAAAAAAAGAACAAATGATTTTCATCAGATGAATCTCTGGATAATATTAAAAAATATATATTCTCGAAGCGTACTTGAGCACGAATTTCAGTCATTGGCTGCATAAAAAATCAATGAGCCAAGTATGAACTAAGAAATACAAAAGTAAAGAGGAAGCAGTAGAAGCACTTAAGATAGATAAAAATATTTGATTTGCAAAGAGCGTACAAATATTTTCATCTTAACAATTTTAATAATTCATTGGCTCTTGGTTACTATCGAATATTTTTAAAACGTTTCCGTGTCACGTAGTCGACGCTTCTTCGAAGAACGAGAGTAATAATTTGAACGCAATCGAAACGTTGTAATTTGAATTCAACGCGAAACTTGATGAAAATTAATGTAAATAACTTTTTATTTTATCGAATAAATATCGCCAATTCCCTTACTTACTGACTTCTTTGTGTGGATTACTAATAGTACCTTCGTAATCTAGTGGCGTATAAATCTGCAGATCTCAAGGTCCAGAATTCTTGGCCGGGTTACTAAAAAGTTAGGTTTTACTGTACTTTTGACTTTTACTTTGACTTTTATCTCTAGTAATGTTCATATATTGTCTGTCTATTGACTCGCATAACATCAAATGTTATGTATAAGTTGAACTTAAAAAATATATATTAAAACTAAATCCCTTTATTCTCATTACAGTTTGAATTCTTGCTGACGTGAAATTAAAAATAATATATAAATAAATGTGAACATTTTCAGTGCGACATACACTCTAATCGCTGAAACAAAAAAAAATATTGTTAATAATATAGTAACTGGGTCAATAACATGAACATTTAATATAAATTCATTATAAAATCATTCTATAATTATTATATAAAGTTATAATCAAAACTTTAAACAATTTGTGAAGAGTTATTTAATTACGTAAAAGCGGCGAGTAATGCTTAAAATGAAAATTTGTATGAGTTTCAGCTTTATGAAAATACGATTACAAAAGTTTTCTCTTAGCTGAACGAGTAATCACATCGTGAGAGAGAGGTGCAAGAAAATTGTCTCTGCTTCTGTAACGAGGTTGGCTCCCGGCCCTACTAGGGTGAATAATAATAAAAACATTATTT
Organism: Vanessa tameamea; assembly: GCF_037043105.1. Lineage (NCBI taxonomy): Eukaryota > Metazoa > Arthropoda > Insecta > Lepidoptera > Nymphalidae > Vanessa > Vanessa tameamea. Next base: position 8,324,381 of record NC_087317.1, read on the forward strand.
AACTAACTAGCTGCCTGTCCCGACTTCACACTGGTACGATAATAAAATCTTATAATTGCAACATTCAGATTGAAGAACAAATATAAAATTATTTTTTTATTTTTACGTGATTGGAAAGTTGAAATTCACAACTTTTCTCTGGTATAATATGCATGTATTATACATGTAAACCTTCATCTTGAATGACTATGTTTATTGATGACCCACACAAAATCCGTTGCGGAGTTAAAAAGGTTTAAGCGTACAGACATCGGAAAGCGACTTTTATATACTATGTAGAGAATCAAACAAAAAGTCATGTACGCATATTCCATGTTTAAGTAATGACATGAACCAAGACGAGGACAATGGCGGTTTTATTGGTTCACAAATTTGAGACCGCCAGTGAGCTATGTTCAAAAATTAGGTGATTCCACGAAAAACTAAAGTTACCTACAATTACTGATTTGATGATTGGCAGTGGGCCGGTCACATCTCCGCAGATCAGGTAACCGATTGAGTAAATGGGTTTTCGTCTGGAGACAATTTTGGCAAACATAATAGAAGACGTCTTAAGGATAGGTTACGAGAAATGACTGGTGTCGAAATGTGGCAGCCGGAATAAATAAAAGATCGAGCTGTGTGGCATGCGCTGGACATACGATGAGTGGGGAACCTTTAAAATCAGTGAATCTTTGAAATCATACATAATATATTTTAATTAAACTTAAATCGTAATTCTAATAAATAAATATATTTTTTACAATAGATGTTATATAATTAATTGCTCTTTAAAATTTGATATACTGAACGTTACATAAAATATTAGGCGTACAGCAGGTGTGATAAATTGGTGCTAAGATAAAGTTTTTGTTACGGGAAACAAACATTTGGGGTGAGATGATTGAAAATAGAAAACACCAAAAATAATTTGTTTTTACTTCCGAAACGTGTCAAGCGTATATTTTTATTCATATTCAAATGAGTAAGTAGTGAGATAATTCGACTTGAATATATAGTAGGGTTCATGTACGGATGTACAGAACACCTGCAATCCTAGATAATCTTTTTTCAGAGTTATTTATTTCATCCTACGTTTTCAAGACTTTGTATCTGATCTTTGCTTAAACTTTGTTACGTATTCGATTCAATTGAACGCTGTAATGTTTTGTATTTTCATTAAATTTCATCGAACAATTATTGAATATAATATAATTACATATCACACGATTTTTTTATTGTAATATTATAATGACTATGAATAACACCATTAAATTATATTAGAATATGTGAACGTGTTTTCGCTATCGAGTTACCGCTTGATTTGTAAAATAAAATAAAAACTAAATTTATACCACACAGAATATAAAAATTCATTTTTTTTTTATTTAATAATACAGGTACACAAATGTACAATATAATTATAAAATTGTTTGTAATATCAAGCGCAACCGTAAAAAGAAGGATATCGGCTAATTTTTAGCGTCTCACATTTTACACTATACTTTAATTGCACAAATTACTTTTAACATATATAAACCATATATATATATATATATAAACCATCAAATCCTATGATTTTTTTCGTTATTCTTGGGCAGAAATCAGAATTTAACAATATTATTCCATTGAGTTTAAACCTTCGAGAATAAGAATTTGACAAAATTAACATACAATTTGTGAAATATTTCGACTTTTAATAAATCTATAAAACTCAATTACACCATTTTAAATCGAAATAAATACAAACGAAAACATATTTTTATTATTATTATTAACATTAACGTGATAATAAAAACGATAAGGAATCAAGATTGAAAACCTCGCAAAGATAACCACAAAGTGATAGGTAACAACGCGCCAATCAGCAAAGTGGCACTGGTCCATCAGTAGTTAATGTACAGTTGTTTGACAAGCTCTCGGTTACGTTCAATCAACTGCAATCTCTTATTCATGGATGCATGAGAATTGCCTTGAGTTTCGATTCCTACGTATCTATTCTAGATTGCTGATTTGCTATTTGAAGAGATAACTCAATAGTTGGTTTAACAGAAGATTATAGCTCTTTAATACGCCCTTATGATATAAACATATTGCAGTGATATTAGCAAAATACGTCGCAAAATGATTTATTATATAAGTGGTCGAATTAATCCATGGAAAACTGTAAACAGTTTTAATTTTTTTGAATGTCAAAACAGTTTATTTAATTCTGTAACATTTTTTATGCTATTTCTGTGTTGCCCTTAATGTCCTCCAAATTTCACTTTTCACTAAAAACTTGTATAGAATATATTTCTAAAAAAAATGATTACAATTTTTATGATATCATAACTTTTTCTAGCTGACCTATAATCCATACTAATATTATAAATGCGAAAGCAACTCTGTCTGTCTCGCTTTCACACCAAAACTACTGGACCGATTTAAATGAAATTTGGTACACAAATAGTCTAGAGCCTGAGAAAGGATATAGGCTACTTTTAATTTGGAAAAAAGTACTGTAAAGGATTGAAAATGGTGATGAAAATTTTCATGGAAGTCCGTCATTTTTTTAAGTTAAAAATATGAAACTTTATTTTTGAGATGCTGATTAAAAATTATTAAATACGTATTTAAGTGCTTCTAGACATTCTACCTCTAAGGGGTTTAATACGGGTTGACATTTCTTATATAGGTTAGTCTGGAAGTCCGTCATTTTTGAAGTTAGAAGCATGAAACTTCATTTATGGGCTACTGGTAAAAAATTAGTAGATACTTATTTAAGTGTTTCTTGATATTCCACCTCTGAGGGGGTGAAAGTTTTTATGGAAGTCCGTCATTTGTAAAATTAAAAATATGAAACTTTATTTTTGGGAAACTGATTAAAAATGAGTAAATACGTATTAAAGCGTTTCTGAATATTTTACGCCTAAGGGGAGAAATACGGGTTGACATTTCGTATACAGGTTAGTCTGGAAGTCCGTCATTTTTAAAGTTAGAAACAGGAATTATTATTTTTGACCCCCAATTAAAAATGAGTTGATACGTATTTAAACGATTCTGGATATTTTACGCCTAAGGAGGGTAAAGGGGTGACATTTCGTATATAGGTTAGTCTGGAAGTCATTAATTTTGAAGTTAGAAGCTCGAAATTTTATTTTTAGGCTACTGATTAAAAATAAATTGATCCGCATTTAAGCATTTCAGCGTATTCTACCCTAAGGGCTGAAATACAAACCAATGGTATACAAAGAGGTCTTACATTAACGTAATATTTTAAGTTAATTTGTAAATATATTCATATTATACGCGAGCAAAGCCGCGGGTAACAGCTAGTATTTAATAAGCCTATAAACCCTATGTTGCTTAGCTATAACATTATGTTGTTATATGTACGACATTATGTAATTATGTTGTGTGGCTAGATAATGTTTGCTTATCAGAATTATCGTCATAGAATATTGAACTGTATTTTAATACGTATAGTAAACAAAATGATTTGTATTTCGACAAGTCAGTTCAGATCTTTATAAAGCGACATATATTTATTTATAGGTATCATAACTTATTTATTTATGGTACCAATAGGTTACAAGCATAAATATTACATATATCTAAAACACAAATATTAAATAGTTGATTTCAAACTCACAAGCAATAATAGTACAACAACAGGAGTCATACCAAAACAACTTTACCATCTTTGAAAACTTTAAGTCTGCATAAAAATACATATATTCAATTACAGAAGGCTAGCATACTAAAAACTTGTAGTATAGTCAGAATATTTCTATAACAAAATACCGCACAAATCCAACATAATACCCCACAGTAAGATAGACGTGCACTTGGCCTAGGCCTGTGTACGTCGACTACATCCGGTAAAATTATGCCGAGTAAAATTTAAGTGTATAAAAAAATAATAATCAAATATTATATAATTTTATGAAATCAAACATAGTATATAATTGCGATGAAGAAGTATTTTAACTTAATATACTATTGAATAAGACTCTTTTATTTAAACTACATAATTTAAAAATCGCATCAGAATAGTTTGGGCATTTATATTATTATTGCCATGGAAAATTATTTTTAAATGCAAAACTGCAAAATATCAAACCATGTAACTTAGCATTTATAAAAAGTTAATAGCGTTAATTAACCGGCAATCTTTTGATTTTTTTTAAACTATTACTATTAAATATATATTTAACCACAGATTTTACTTCGGGTGCAGTATAACTTACGTTTGTTGTCCTTTCCTTGCTGAACTAACACAAAGTAAAAGACAAACCTCGTAAATAAAATAGATCGTGATTAGGCCAATCGGCAGGTTCTCTCCGATATAAAACTCGGATGTAAAACTCAAGATGGGAAATAAACTCATTTCTTATTTTCAACCTATCACTGGCCAGAAAATCCACTTCTAAGTTACACCTGAACTCCCGTTTCTCCGCCATCTATTCATATTCGGGCTTTTCTCTATTATCAGGTCATCGGGACTCAACCTAGATAGAACTCCGTTCTCTGAATGTGTCACCAACAGCCAACGGTCTTTCGAAATACATATATATACGTAACCAGCTCATTACCACTTCAGGCTGCCAATATAAATATCAACTATTTCAAAAAAATCACATTAATACCCAGATTCAATAACTTTTGTTTGATTAATATTTTATTAAGCTTAATTTAAAAAAAATATGTTTGATTAAAACCAAGTCGGACTCACACAAAGGGTTTCGTATAAACTTCCAGATATGGTTTGTGATGTAACTACAAATCTACGGTTTCAAATTTTTCACTCTACTTGTGTGACTTGCCACATTATTTGCTGCCAAATTTCATGATTGTAGGTCAACGTGTAGTGTCAAAATATGTGCCATAAAATGACATAAATGGTAATGTAATAATAAAATAATGTAAACTGTATACCTATTGAATGAAAACAAACAAACGAATTCGAATTCGAATTTTTATTTTTTCACTGCTCTAAAATATCTTGACAGACGGACACACGGACTGCGAAGAAATTCTTAAGGGTTTCGTTTTTCTTTGAAGCACTATTTCCTTTTTTAAAAACGAAATAGATATCGAAGTCGCTAAGCGATAAACAATTTGGTCAAACTCAAATGTTTAATTAGAATATTTAATTGAACTCAAATTAAAATCTCCTATGTTTATATTCACAGTTTCCTTTTTTCTCATTTTATAACATTGTAGGCTGCAAGATTTGCGGCCTTTTCATAAATTTAATTTATATGAAATATGTCAAACCTTTTTAATAAATTAATCACAACATTAATTGCGGTTGCATCCCACATCTAGTTATTTGCTATCATTGTACACACTAAGTACAAACACACTATCGTGGTCAAAGCCCCGATAATGCGATATGGGGGACACAAATAAGTCTTTACTAGCTCACTTTGTTTCAAAACTTAGATCGGCAGTGCTGTTCTGTTGAAACTCACTTCGTATCGACCTATAGGAAATTAAGCAAACGCAATTGAAAACACGAGTTATTAAATGAATTCGATTTCGTAATATGATGTTTTTTTTGGCATCGATAGGCGGGCGTCTAATGGGCTACCTGATGGTAAGTGGTCACCACTACACATGAACATTGGTCTTGTAACAAATATTTTGCCACCAATCTTAGGAACTAAAATATTATGTCCCTTGTGCTTGTAGTTACACTGCTCCGCTCACCCTTCAAACCGCATCACAATAATACAATGTATAACTGTTTGGCGATAGAATATTGAATGAGTTACCATCCAGACGGGCACAAAGCCCTACCAGCAAGTAAAGTATGTTTATGAGACACATTTTATTTTTTATATTTGTTAAATTAACAATTAATTACAGCTTAACTTTTATATAAAAAAATATTGGTACGACGGTTTGAGAGCTTTTCAAGAATAAATATTTTTTTCAAGACAGCCAAGTGTCACATCAAATGAAATTGCTCGTTATAATTTTTCCTTAGCATCTTAAATTTATTTACATGCTATTATTTATTTTTTTGTCTAATAGAATGTAAAATTTTAAATTTCGAAATTAAATAATGTAATTTTTTGTCTCTAATTAAAAGCTACTCTACTATTTCCTATGTCAAATAAATAATGTAAATTTTAATAACATTTAAATATGTTATTGTTGAACAATTCAAAGCAAACATTAGTCTCAGGCATGCCTCGTGTTATATAGAAAGTCTAATAATAGTAAGGATTACATTGAAATTCAGTTCGCGCGAGTGCACCTCGCATTAATAGCCCGCTCATAACTTGCAGCTACCTGTGCTTCCTGAAAACCGTCGCTGTAAGAGAATGTTAAGTACTTCACTTCAAGTTGCTTTTTCCCGTTTTAATACTTAGAATAACACATTCCATATTGTAATTAACTGTCTTATAACAATTTCATTAAAGTTATTTATTTAACGTACCTACTCTTTAAAACTGTAACATTATAATGAACTAAAATAAATATAACAAACTAAAAAAATGATACATGATGTTACAAATAAATCCCATAGTTTAAATTTGTTCTCAACACGCTCAAAGAAGTTTCAGTTCTAATATAAACATTAAAATATTTCAAAAGTTACACCGAATAAACAACACAAAAACTCTATCGAATGTGGTCTGAATATTTCGTTGTCCTTTTACATAACGTACACTACTTGAAATTGAACTACCGGTGGCGCTAATGGAACAAGCCTCTGCCAGACAGGACGCAGGTAGCGCGTCAAAATGAATACGTATCGCCCTTTAGTGTTCACTCGGATTTCCGGATAAAAGGTACCTTTTTCGGTACGTGATTTTTGCGATTTTAATAACTATTATTGCTGATATTCGCGTGAATACTTCTGTAATTTATGGGCACGTATTCAATTTTGATTTTATAATTCGAATTATGTTAAGATAAAGTTTTTTTTAATTTACAGAATCGAGACGGCCCAGTGTTTAGACAAAGTAAATCTTAACAGACGGTTACCGGTTCAAATACGTGCAAGAACTATTGAGGTAATTGAATATATAATAACGACACATATATCGAGGTTGGAGTTTGTTGTTTGAGTAATTTTCATGTAAAGTTACTATTACTGGGCCTGTTGACGTTTAAAAGTTTAGGCCCGTACAGGAGGGCCGACCGTCAGGGCGTCACGGTAGCATGCGAAAGCGATCCCGTGACGCCCGCCGAAAAGACGAAGAGGGTACCGTTGGTTTTTTAGTGGGTATTCCGGTGTACCGGGGCGCACTCGGCGTCCAGGACACCGGCGAGTCTCACATACCTCCCTTCTTCCACGTGGGGAAAACGCGTAACGCGTTTTTCCAGCGAGAAAAAAAAAGATTTTAAAGTTTATTATGTTACGCTACTCCAATCTGAGTTGGAAACGGCACATCCGACAAATGCAATTTTCCTCATCACCTAGCATAAAGTAAATTATAAACTAAAATTAAACATATGTAATCTAATTGTTGCTTGTCTGGGTAACCGATAATCTCATAATCTTGATTAAAATCTCTGTATTCTAGCCACTGAATTGTCTCGGCTCATTTCAAAGATCGACATGTATTTATTAAAACCTTCATTACATAATCAAATATTAAGAGAAACGAACGGCCTTCATAAATTCTAATTATTAACTCTTCTCTTATTAAACAATAGAAATCCTTCAACAAATAGCGTTAGCCAACAAAAGGTCAAAGTTTTATCTTAATGAATTCGCAGTAATATTTGACATCAAACTACTAAATAACTAAATTGTTACCAAAAAGCGCTTTTCAAAGAGCTTAGTTTGAAAACAAAATACCGTAATCAAATACTAATAATTCTTTAGACGAAAGTTTTGGAAATATGACAAAACATTTCAATCTGATTGCTTATTTTTCTTGCCGCGTGTAGGAGATGACTTCCAGTAAAAATATATTGAGCACGATTCTGAGCGCTTGGCCTTTTATATTTAGTGTCACTTTGTTAGTATGCATACGATTCGTAATTCCGGTTCAAATTTCATTAAAATACTTTAATTGGATACATAGATTAAATCAATCTGTAATGAAATATATTATTGTTCTTTTTTTATAATGCATCAGACGGTCAAATTGGCAACCTGGTCAATAACGCCCATTGATATTTTCATTGTAAGAAACCATCCTCATATCGTTAAACGGCCACCAACCTTCGGAATTAGGATATTGTGTCCCATGTGCCTATAGTTACACTGGGTCGCTCACCTTTCAAAGTGGAACAAAATATTACGAAGTATTGCTGTTAGTAGTTCAGTTATAATGAACGAAACGTCTCAGACCTGGAAAGAATCAAATTCTTCAGGAATGTAATTTTTCATTAATATGCAAAACTTCCTACGATATATTATGTATTTTGGAAACAGTCTCGTTTCTGTCACACTGCGTGCTATAAACTATAGCATTGTTAACGTCATAATAACCACAAAAGTTCTTTGACAGATTTTTTAAACCTCACAATAGAAAAATTTTAAACGTATTAAATAAAATTGTATACACTGTCCCACAAAATAATTACTAGTCCTGTGTAGTTGGACAAAAGGACTAACGAGTTTATATTTGTTTCTGGTATTAACAGCATACACGTCACGATTTCTAAAAATAAAAAACACATATAATTTGACAGACATACTTTACATTATCGAATATAGATTGAGAAGCGACAATTAAAACTTTTATTTACTTAAATTTACTTATTAGTGAAGTACGAATGTAAAATCAAAAATACATTTTAAAACAATATTGACGTAGATCATTTAAAGAGAACAGGGTTAATAGCCTTTCTAATAGGGAAATAGACTATAGCATTACATATTATTATAATTTAAATTATAATAAGTCTTTGATATTTTTGTTATACTATTATTTATACTACACCGTGTACAACTAAACCATAAGATTGTAGCACTTTTATATATGGATGGTAGAACCCTTCACACGAGTTCCGTCTACCTTCTAACGCCAAGCAGTAATACTTAGTATTGTTGTATTTCGGTTCGAAAAGTGAGTGAGCCAGAGCAACTACAGGTACAAGGACATAACATCTCAGTTCCCAGGGTTTGTGGCACTGAGGTAAGAAATTATTAAAACTCCAAGCGGCGCCAATGTCATAGACAGTCCGGCGCACAGTCAGTGGTTTCCCATTTACCCGTCCGCCTACCGATGTCATAAAAAAGTACCTAACTACACAGCTAGATTCATATTATCTAGAAGATATAATTTAAAAATAATCAACTTATGTTTTAGAGCGCAGCTAACATTGCAGTACAATGTGAAAACTACATTCATAGTCAATTCAATAATTCTTGTCGACACTCCTCTCATTTCCCAGTCCAACGTAAGTATTGTGTCGCTCAGTGAATTAGGGTGAAGTTTGCGAGAAATTACATTAACAACAAAGAGAACGGAGCCTTTAAACTTAATGGCTAGCTCGTGACGTGTCCCTCGCCATCACTTAGCTGAGTCTTTACTTCTAAAAATTTGTTATGTCACCTTTTTTAAGAAAATTATTATAGTAACCTACATATTGTTTTAATTAAGTTAGTTATTTAAATACAATTTATAAAGTTAAGTTTCACTATAGCTTATTTTATGAAAATAAAAATAGATCACAATTAGGAGTAATCCATAATATATTTGTTTTTCGAAAGTATTTTATAGAAAATCTTCTTCTATAATACTCGACATTTTTACCTAACCCGATTACCAGTTTAAATTGAACTACCGGCGGCGGCAGAATCTAATAGTACAGACCTCAGACAGACAGGCAACCTCGCAAAATGGAATCGCGTTGTCCTTGAGTGTCACTTTACACAAAAGGTTTTTCTTTTATCGTAGACGTCTGATATGAAAGAAATTTCGGAAATTAGATTCTAAAGAGGATAAAAGGGTAACGTTAAGAAATTCGAATAAATCCTTTAAAATGTTTAGAAATCTGAATGCAATAAAAGCTCGTCGTATTTTATTCGATTTTACGTTGGTATTGTTTCGCCCTGAGCACTGAGCAGTCTTGTCTACCACACGAACTAATTCTATTGCCGAGCGAAATTGCCTCGTGCTGTTTCGTTCCACTGTAATGGTTGGATGAAATAAAATAAATATAAATACAAACAACAGCGTATTTTCTATGCAATAACTACATTTGAATGTAAAAAAGTAATATAACCGTTTAAAACTTCTTCAAACGCATCTATCGTCCTAAGGAAACTTTGGATCTCACTCCACCACACTGCTCAAATGTGGGATATACGTGTAAGTTTATTCGACACACGCAGGCATTCTCACGATGTTTTCATTTGTCGAGCATAAGACGAATAATAAACAATTCAAACTCAGAAATGTTTATAAACACTTGTAAACTCAATGGTTGACAACCTGGGTTTGACCTCGTAGATTCACACGTTCCAAACTCGTCCAGTTTCCTTTAATTAAATATGCATTGATTGTAAATCCAGTTATCACAAGTACTTGTAGCCATTAGCAATCGTATTAGTCTAAAAACAGAAACGGAGAATCACGTAGAATCAGAATCCGTAGACTTCACCAATGCCTCCTCTTATTCGTGCCACTCCTCAAGGACCTCCAAAGTTCGGTCTATTGCTTTTAACTCCATGTAGTATGAGACGCATTACTTTTTGGCGGCAGACTAGTAGTAAAAGTGTGGCATTTATTCAGACGGCCGTGTCTTCAGACTTGTTTGAATTTTCAAATACAGTCAATGGCATTTAGCGTGGGGAGGACAGGAGCAAGTAAACATCATTTTTTAGAATTTGATTATGATTAGCTACACTATCGGATTATAATAATATCGATTTTTCGCTAGGGATATTTTTTAGCTACTGATGCAATATTAGATATTATCTAAATTCGACTCCGAGACTATTTTGAGTGTTTTTTGTTTTTCTCTGTAGTTTCGAATGTGGTTAATGGGCTGAAATAAATGGGCTTTCGATGTAACATTTTCTTTTTAATTATTTGATATTTATGTAGAAATACAATAATACCAAAGAGTGAGAATATAAGCTATAACTCTGCTCACATTCGCATTAAATAGCTTTAACTTGGTACCCTTTATACAAAGTTGGTGACTTTAAACCTTCAACTGAACAATTCAACACGAATTCCCGTGACGTAATAATTCTCTGACGACTTTCCTCAACCGTTTTCACATTGTTCCGGTATCAAACTTCATTTCAATTTTAATCGCCCGTATTAAACTTATTGTATTCAACAATTTAAGAAAAAAACAACTATATTTAACTAGCTACCCTTTTCTTAAACAGTGTTTTATAATTGATGTATGTTTGTGTGCTTATCTTATTTACAAATAATATATATAACCCGGAAAAAGTAAATAAACTCTTACCAGGATATAAGGCGAACTTGTATATATACCGATACATATTTTTGCATAATTATCCAACTTAAGTGTTCAACTGCAAAAGGCCTAATGATATCATTTAGAATTAGAGACGGTCTTTTCCTTTTCTCTGTGTTAACGCGTTTAGCGCTACAGAACAACGTCTGTCCCCGTTGCCGGGACACCAGTTCATCAAATCTTGCCATAGTGACGACTAATTCCATCTGTGGAATGGGTGCGCAATGGGAGTAGAAACATAGATAGTACCAAAGGTATTTTCCTACTATAACATTAAGTAAACCGTGACGGTAAATTTTACCTACTTTAAGTACTAGCACGAGATATTCTCTATAAGCCAAGTCCGTTTTCTTTTGACTCGAATATCTGTCTGTGTTTAAAGCTGTTCCCAGTCTGAGAGCTGTTATCCCGGTCTGAGTTTTAAGAATTTTTAATGGTATTTTTTAAATTATTTTTTACGTTTTTTGCTTTTTCTTTATCTGTGCCTTTTCCTCGACTAATTTTTGATTTTCACGTTTAATTTTGCCTCCTTGCTAAGTAAACATAAAGGGATATATTAAATAATGGTAGTTGAGAACATAAATTTAATATTTCTGTAAGAAAATTGTATACTGCAACTTGCATGGAAAATAAGTGCATAAACCGAATCCAATTATGTTGCATTATCGAGGCGGAGAAAATGAAATTTCTCAAATTCTACTAACACAGCTTTTAACACGTTTTCTTGTTAAAGGTATTTAAAAAACTAAAAGTATGTTCAGTCACTAAAAATTACATTTTTATCATACGTTGTTGTATTATTCGTCTGACAAAGTCGTTCGCGTACATCACATTCATTCCTTATATTAAAATTTATTAGGCGTTACAATCCAAATAAATCAAAGAGTTCAGAAGCTCTGCTGTGGATAACCGAGACATGGCCAGTTAACTTTCCATAGTATGTTTCTTGGAAGATACTTCTTATTGGCAAGAGGATTTATGATCAAATCCCAATGTTTATTAAAAATAATATATCTCTTGCAATTCAAGTACAAATAAACAAGGATCTTAACTACAGATCAATGTTGTTTAAATATTTTTTTTATAAAATTTACCATACTATGTTATAAATAAAATGTAGTTTTACTTTTAAAAAAGTATAAAATATAATATGATATTTATGAATATTAATTTATCATTGTTCTTCTTCGTTGTATAGTTTCTTGTAGCATTTGTAACATTAGTAGATTGATAATGATACGTGTAGTTACAGGAACATCATTAAATGGTCACTATAGACCAACTGATTGAACCCTAAATATTATCTTTTGTAAAAAAAAACACTCTCTTTTTCAGATACAAAGAAAGATATAAACAAGAAACATCTAAATCATGATAAATTTGCGTACAAATTGTGGCAGCCGCAGAAAAAGCGAAAACGTTTAAGATGAATGAGGTTTTGTAGAAGAGATATGTTTGCGTTTCATTTGCAGGCCAAGATAGCATCGCTGTTTACCGCGACATTAATCTTGTAATGCATGACAACCGAATACGATGTATGTGGAAGGAAGAAACGGCTTTGATTACTCGTTTCAAACCTAAGATATATTGCAGATTTGAGATTTACTTCGAAGACACTCCATTAGTAGATAGGATTTCTTATCGATTTAAAACCTATTTTGACAGCTTGAATAGAAATTGAGTTCGGCGATTAGGTTAATCAATAATCACTCGTATAAAAGACTAAGCTATTCGAAAAATATATAACCTAAAGATATAATGAATTTCACCTGAAAAGTTAATAAAATGTATTTTATCATTCCAAAAATTTCAAATGAAATTAAAATTAATATTTTATTCAAATAGACAATTTTGATTAGTCACTTTATAAGAATAAATTTGATGTAAGGCTATATGGTTCGGAATATAGTCTTCTACCGAGAAAAATCGGTCTCATACAATTAAATGTTTGTGCATGAAAATAAAAGAATACTTACTCCCAGCTATTTTAACAACTAAATTATCTTCCACAGAATAATATGCCTTATTTTTTTAACATAAGCTTTGAATTAATTTATTCGAAAATTTATTTATAAATAAAAACATTAACAGAAAGACATGCTGTAGTACACTCTTACATCAATGCAGCGCCTAATCCTATTCCAACAAAACTACAGTCAGTGACGTGAATTTAAGTTCCCTGCTTCACTTGACGCAACACAAAACTTCGCGACTGCGTCTAACTTGTTTGCTCACTCACTCAAAGGCGGCTTACTCAGGCTCTTGCTCTAAAACCGACTCGCAAAGGAAAATATAAGCTAGCTCACCATCCCTCTGTGAGTCGGCTGTGTTATTACAGTCATTAAAGAAGTGTATTAAACTTTTCCATCTTTCAATTTGCATAGATTTAGATGCTCTTATAGGCTTAGAACTTCATTTACATAATTGTCAGCATTATATTTTTTGTTTTGTATACACTAAATTTTGAACAAAATTAAATTTTGATTTATTTTTATAACATTTTTACATAATATGATGTTTTTTAAAATATAACTCCTTTGGTCACTAAATTTCAAAGCAACCTTAATATTAAGCAAAATATTTCAAACACTCTTCTTCTTTTTGTTTTCAATAACGTTATCTACATAAAAACTTTGTCTTAAAATAATCTACCCAAAAATTGATGAATTTAGCTAAATACATGTTATTTTGCTAAATTCATCAATTTTTGTTCACACAAAAGAAAAAAGGAAAGAGGCGCGTATTATCTCGCCTTGATTGAATTGAGATTACTCAAACCGCCATTTTGTTTGAGGGCTCTCGAGCAGGAAAGTAAGGTTGGCGCGATTGATGATATGATGAATGTCCCAATTGTGTTATATGAATTTAGAGTATTTATTGAAGTTAATAAAAGTAATTATATTAATATTATAAATTATTATTAATAATTAAATTGTTTGTTTATATTTTTGTTAAAATCAATTTGAAGTTCTTAAAAGTATTAGATTCACTCCTGGATTCTAAATCTGGTGAATTAAATTAATTTAATAATAATTCAATGTACGTTTAATGATATATTAGATATTTTTGTATAATATTGTTAGCTGCCTGTAACAATAATAAAAAAAGTCAAGAAACTTCAACAAGTCTCGACGTAATAAAAGACCTTTTAATTATAATACGTTTTCACTTCCAAATATGTTTTATCGTTCATTTATTTTTATAAATTCTTTTGAAAATTGTATCTGAGGAAGCAGAATGGACAAAATGGATACGATAAATCAGCCAGGTTTTAGCTCGTCCCTGCAACCGCTATTGTCAAGCTGTGCAATATAGAAAACTTATCGAACTTTATGGATGAAGTGTGCCATTCATGTGTTCAGCAAGGTGTTTAGTCAGCTAAATATCTCTTACACTTATGTATTATAAACTATAGCTTTTATTCGGTATTAACATATAAAATAATAACGTAATAAATAAAATGTATACGAATATCACCGAGATCTCTGAGATTTATATATTTTTTTGTATATAAGGTAACCCTTCAGTAATAAAATTTACATGTATATAAATTGTATAATTCACAAGACGATAAATAAGAAAGTAAATACGCTGTAAATCGTTCAATGTGACTGCGCTTGAAAAGCGATGCAATGTAGGATTGTCGAAACGTACAGATAACACAATACGTTGTTGTCGTGTGAGGTTTTCGAATTTCGAAATGGTTGTTATATTGTTTTCAAAGAGAAAAAAGGTGTTATAATAAATATTAATCATTTCTCATGTCAGCAATGAACACCAATTTTGGAAACTAAGATATTACATCCCTTGTGCAATTACACTGGCTCACCTGAGTATTTCTGTTTTGCGGTAGAATATTTAATAAGGTCATTATTAAATTCTTAGTTTCAGAGAAAATTTGGTGTGTATCGTAATTTTCTATTTATAGGTAATGTCGCGGATGTTTGCAAAGAAAGCTTTTACATATATTTGCTATGAAGCAAACATTTATTATGAAATTAATAGAAAAATATGTTTGTAGAAAGTTTATAACGACCGTATAATTTAAAAAGCATATCGACATTTGAAAATCAGGATACGTGAAAGGATTTTATTAAAATACTTCTCGGACATTTAAAATATACATAAGTGGAAGCGATGTGGAGCAAAATAACCGGACAAAGTTGAGGGGCGTTGCGATGCTTTGTTCTCATGAGAAATTTACTGTTCCATTAGTTTTAATTCACTCGACGCGAGTGCGGTGTACTTCATTATTTCCGCTATATCTGTAAAAAGTAGTGTGGAAAATAAAATTAAAACATAAGTTTATGTTTTTACATTACATTACAGTAAAAAAATATGTTTTTTAATGTTGGTTTTTATTAAAAATAATCTTACTTTATATATTTTTTATTTTAGGAAGTTCGATGATTTGTTTTGGTATGTTTTTCAACATTATTAAGACAATTATACGGGAAGGTTTTGGTATTATTAGCATCGGAAGTGGTTTCACTTAAAAAATATATACACGTGATAAACTAACGTAACACAACTTTATTTTTTAAAACTTTTATAATCAAAATAATAATTAAAAATCATAATAAAAAATTCGTTATAATAATAGATGTTAAACTTAATTTGGCAAGAGGTCCGCTCCGTACAAAGTCTCAAAATAGTAATGCCGATCTCATAGCAGACACCCGTCTGCTCCACCTCGGCTCAGAACGCAGTCGGTGGGGCCGGGCAAATCCACTTGCACCGCTTTAAATACCCTCTTTTGTTTTTGTTTTTTTTTCTATTCTTCCAACAATATACTAATACTAAGATTGATAAAAATGGAAGTATCTCGAAAAGGACGTTTTCCAGCCGTGTCGAGTTTAGATTTGATTTCATAATCTAATTCAAGAATATGCATCGATTTGATTCAATGGGTCGACACCATCGCGAAGGAACAGAAAGAGCACCTGTGGATACCTTGGCCTTTACTTCTGTACTACAATTTATATGTCCTGTGAAGTTAGCTTGTCTCTTAAATGACTTCCGTGGCCGAATATTAGTATCACTGAATTGAAAAAAAAATGTCTATATAAAAATTCCGGACGCCATATATTAAAAAATGAGCTGAAAAAGTGAGGAGGTATTAAACCTTACTAAAACAAATTGGAAAGACTTGATTTTTCTTTAAAAATAATAGCAGTTCACGCATTTCAATTTGAATCAGATTTTTTTTACATCTTTTAATTACATTTATTTTTTTATTAACATTATTTGAAAATAAAAATAATGTCACAGAGTGAAGCGAATTCACTCCGAGTATAAACCAGATGGAACGCTATATCTTCAGTTTTACACAGATTGCGTATACTGAATAGATTTAATCGTAAAAAAAATCAAGCCACTTTTTTCTCACGCGGTTGTAATCTTCAGAAAGGAATCGGCCCCGGGATTGGAGAGGCCTCGAGATCGTGTTAATATAACGCATCCGTGGCCCCATGCTGTACTCCGTTCGTTACTCTAAGCTGATCTCATCCCCCCGTATTCCTCGCTAAAGAATTCCAAATCGAAACTATGTTGACTATATGTAAACAAATCGAAAAACACTAAAAACGTAACGTTCAAATTTAAAAATATATAAAACTTCATATATAAACCACGCATTAAAATCAACAAATAAATTCTAATTTACACTGAATTTAAAAGACGTACATTATTTTTGATTACAAAAGCAATATCTCTCAAAGGAAAATAATAAACGGATTTCACAAGCATTTTTACCAAAATTCCGAAGTTAAGGGGACTACAAGGGCACTTAGCCCTTGAGAATTGCACGCACACACTTACAAAATCGACAAAAACGGCAAGCCCGTGAACTAAGGGTTAAGCGAGGTAACGAGGTTACGCCCAAATATTCTAATAGATGGCGCCAAACCGAGCGAAGTAAGATCAATCATAAATCTCATAAAAAATAGATAGGACAACAGAATTGTTTTTATTTCTTTCGATGTTAGTTAACGAATGATTATAAAAAAAACTGATTCAATTAAACTTACAATATTTTTATTTATATTTTGTACACAATAAAATAGACAGTTAGTTTTAACCTTTTTTTCTTTTATTTATATTATTATACCTACCACAATTAGTTCTTATACTAAATATTAAAACATACCAATTTTTAATATTTTTATAAAAGTTTGATAATCTATTTATATAATAAAATCGTAAGTGTTCGAAACCTGTAGTGTAGTAACCGTGGGGTAACCTATAGCGTAGTGTTTGTTCGTTTTATTAATATCGGTTCACAAAGAAAAAAAAAATTCAATTAAAACAAAAACATCTAAATATTTACAAGAAAAAAATGTCGTCAAGTCGATTTGGTTGAATCATTGGTTAACTAGGTTAATCATACTAGGTTTAATTATAAATCTCATAAAAATAGATAGGATATTAGAATTATTTGTTTTGCTTTGGACTGTTATTCGAAAATGATTAAATAATAAAACTGATTTAATTAAACTTAAAATATTTGGATTTGGTACTACAAAAAAAAAACATTTAGTGTTAATTTTTTTATTAAAATATTTTATTTAATTTCACTTGTATGTATGAATGTATGTACGTATGTCCTGAAATCTTGCAATCAATATTACACCTACTTCCATTGAAGCTATGGAGCTGAAAGTTGGCACACATATTTAGTCTCGATGACAATCCACGATTCATGAATTGCTTCCATTTTCAATCTAATATGGCGGACGTTACTAAAAATTACAATTTTTGAATTACGTACAAATGACACTTCTAAATATTCTAGTTCTCTGGTTCACAACAATTACATTATTTTTTTTATTATTAAAATTAGTTCATACATAACTTTAATTCCTATTATAAACAAAATCGATAAAATTAAACTCTTACGCAATATAAATAGCTTCCGTGTTATTGTTTTCGACTTTCTTTATTCTGTAAAAAATAAATATATGTTAGTAATTATATTTTTATTAATTATAAAATTATGTATTTAAAAAATATGTATCTAAATATGCCCCATAGTACTTTTAATGAAAAATATCAAATTGCTTCGAGATCATGGGGATCGAACGTAGTCACTCTGAATTGATTTTATCCTTACTTTCACCAAATACTCTATCATAATATTTGAAGAACAGCTCGAAAAATTTGATTCTATGCGAACTGATTGCACATTTTTTCTAATAGATGTTTTCAATATTCATAATTTATAAAAAAAAAATATGTTTACTAAAAAAATACTCTTACCTTTTAATATCGTTCATAAGTATGTTCGGCGCTTAATTTATATAAACGTTTTTTAGTTTTCCTCACGCGTTTCACTTCATTTCCCATATTTACACAATTAAAATTTATGACAAATAATATAATAAAAAACAAATGCCTAATTACTACTACATTATTTTAACTTAATATATTTATCTACAAGAAAGAATAATATTTATTATAAGAAAACATGAAACAATGAATTTACAATTAAAATTACAAAAAAATATTTCGTTACGTAATGAGGCTCGTAACGAAAAGATCGACACGTCTATATAGCATCAGGCCTCGGCCGGCAATGTCTGTACACGGCGTTTACGCACACATGCGTACGAATTTTGTTCGAAAATAAGAATATCTGATTTAAAAAAAATCTATTGAAGTTATTAAAAAAGTGACGCAGAGGTTAAATAATATATTGCTTGTAGAATAATCTGACAAAAAACCAGAATTATTAAATGTATATAAGTATAGTTTTTATTTATTAAAAGATTTTTTTAGAGGTAACTTTGTAATTTTTTTCTATCGTACCAAATTAATTACATCATGTTTTCAAAATAGCAAATAACTAGCATGTATCCTGAAGATTATCATATATTTTTTTCATTTGGTTTACTGCATCGGATCTTATACTTTTTTGCATTATAAAACTTGCATTTAGCTCATGTAGTCCCCTTAAAACCTGTCGTAACCGTTAAATCCACACGCAGTGTCGGTCGAAAGCCACTAATCCATTTGCCATTTACGCTTGCATGAAAACACTAACGTGTAGAGAAAAAATTTAATAATTTTAAAATCCCACTACCATCCTTGGTAAATATTCGAATTTGTAAATAGAATTGTAAATTCCAAAGCTATACGGATGTACAATGATAAATCTAGAATCCGTTATTACGAACACTTCTTTTGTATTCAAGGGCTGTGAACACTTCAGAAGTCGGCGCTGACAGTATGCCAGATCCAATATAAGATTATATTTATTATTCACCGCACTTCCATATTTAAAGGCGTTGGAACTTCAACGTTAGATAGAATGACACGATGATTTATTTCAATTTATTGAATTGAACAAGATAGGCGTGAAACGTCTGACTTTGCATCAGTCGTAATACAGGTTATTTAGTTTTACGTTTACGTTTTCGTAGTCCAAATCAAGAAAATTAAAATGTAATTCTGCTATGATTATATTTGAAAAATGTTTTTAAAAAAAAATGATTCCTCGTGAACAATGAATGGGCATTGTAATTAATATACATAAATAACGAAGGTTATTTATATCATTAGGAATCTTGACCTCAATTTGGCTGACGTCATCAACAACGTCATCAGTATTAATAACTAATCGTTTAGATTAAATGAAGTCTCAGATATCCTGATATATGATCCTTGAATTAATCACACAATTATAACGATTCCCTTACGTGTCTAATTTACAAACATTGCAATCCATGCAGAATAAAAAGACACTTTTCAAATATATTTATACATATTATTAAATATTTTTTGTAATAAGTATTTATTTGTCATAGCCTCCTCAGAATAAGTACTTTCCATTCAATGATCTAAAAGAAAAATCCTATCTTCAAATCCGTAGGTAAATCTTACAATTGATCTTATTAGATAAGTTTATTGTCTCATAAACAAACGAAGCTTGCAATACACCGGATATTTTTATTACTGGAACAATTTTTATAATTTATTAAGTGTAAATAGTTAAATTAGTTTTTCTTCACACAAATTGTATACCTATTCGTTACCTTTTGTCATTTTCCTCGAATCCCAAACCTTCGTTTAAGATCCAAATGTTCCATTCACAAAGCTAACAATGAAAAAACAAAAGTAATTGTACTTATAAAAATATTTATCGTACTTAAATTTGTTTTATCATACAAATAAATTAGTGTACATTTTCCCTGCTCCGATTGTATCTTTTCATTAGGGTCTTACGGCGCCGCATACTTGCAATTTATTGTTCATAAGGTGTTACTTCTTCATAAATTCGTTTTATGTATAACGTTTAATTTTGAACTCCTCTTGGGGCTTACCCTTTGCACTAGCAGACTACATTTATTACAACGAATATGAAACTATTTATAACGTGCACAGCGCTAGAAAACGATCTTGTATAATTTTATTTAATACAAACTTAACATTACAATACAATAAAAAAATTATATTTATCTTTCTCATAAAATAAACATTCGTAATCTTATGTGTTTAATAATATATATTTTATATATGAATAAGTATAATTTAGGTATGTGCATTTTTCTTGGTATAATCTAAATTTCAAGTCGTAAAAACGTTTAAAATTTATATTTGAATATAATTATATGTAAATTATTTAAATTGATTTTGAATCAAAAGTATGTAATTATACTTGTTTTTTGTAAGCTTAAAAAAAATTCACTATTTTACAATATTGACCTCTCAGTGCTTATCCATAATAATAATTATTTTTTAAACTATATCAAAGGATACATTGCATCAACACAACACAGATTAATGAATATTTAATAAAGAACAATATTTAAGAAATGCTGCTGGCATTCTTGCCACCATTCCGCGCGGTCAAGATTTATATAGTAACTATTTTTAATTCATATTTGTGTATATATTTAAGCACTTAATGTTATCTATTTTTTTATCAGTATTTGTTAAAATAAATTTATTTTTTAATTAAAAAAAATAAAAGATAAAAAGGGAACAAAATAATAAATTATTTTAATAAATTTTCGTTCATAATATTGCGAAAAGAAATGTTATGAAAATGAATTTGAATAATAGAGGTTTTGTGATGTCAATTTAATTTGTCAATTAATTACATTTATTTTGTTTTTGGTATCGTGATTACCAGACTTTCCTTTATGGTTTTGTTCTCTTTGAGTTTTTCCTTCTAAAACTAGTAAATTGTCATTAAAAACAATAATTTTGAACTAATTAACCTCTTACATGCCTCCTATGATGCGCGACATTGGCAGAATAATACGCCCCCTAGCATAGTAGCGTAGATAAACATAACAAAACCGAAAAAAAATAAACTTACAACGACGATTAGAGCAGTTTCCATAGACACTTGCAGGAAGGATATAGCTAGAAACCTACCAGAAAGACCAAAGTATCGAGCATATACAAATCTACCTCATCAGATCTTAGACACCAGATCATTAAAAGATTTTGAATTGATTTCATTCAAAATCTTTTATTCAATAAAGAGGTATTATACTCACGTTTACATTACATTTTTACATTAACAGCCTGTAAATTTCCCACTACTGGGCTAAGGCCTCCTCTCCCTTCGAGGAGAAGGTATGGAGCATATTCCACCACGCTGCTCCAATGCGTGTTGGTGGAATACATATGTGGCAGAATTTCGTTAAAATTAGACACATGCAGGTATATATAAACACAAAATAAGCACATGAAAATTCAGTGGTGCTTGCCTGGGCTTGAACCCGAAATCATCGGTTAAGATGCTCGTGTTCTAACCACTGAGCCATCTCGACTCTTATACTCACGTATAAAAAGTAAAATTAAACCTGAGACGAACGATGATGTTTTTTTTTGTCAATTTATGATTGTTTACATAATATTAGTATCTGTACTAATATTATAAAGAGGTAAAAATTGTGCGTGTGTGTATATGTAGGGTTTATTTTCCGGAAGTAATGCCCCAATTAAAAAAAAAAATCCCTAGTAGAAAGCTACATCATTCCTGAGTACAATATGCTCTAAACTATATTTATGTTATATATTTTCTAAGCCGGGGCGAGTCGCTAGTATTCAATATAACAAATAAATAGCCAGACGTTGATCGTTTCATTCCCAAGGCGTGCTACCAACGAATCTACTACTACTATACTTAGATAAATAGTCTCGTAGACAAGATAACAACGCTTATTATTGTTATGGTATATGTTATTTTTTAATTTGAAAATTTACACGAATTCGGGGATCGTGTTGTAAAACCGTATACAAAAGCTTTACTGACTCTGTGCATGCGAGTAACAGAAGTTATTAGTTTGTGTTTATTCCTTGTACCATTGTATGAGCCGAGATGGCCCAGTGGTTAGAACGCGTGCATCTTAACCGATGATTTCGGGTTCAAACCCAGGCAGGCACCACTGAATTTACATGTGCTTAATTTGTTTATAATTCATCTCGTGCTCGGCGGTGAAGGAAAACATCGTGAGGAAACCTGCATGTGTCTAATTTCAACGAAATTCTGCCACATGTGTATTCCACCAACCCGCATTGGAGCAGCGTGGTGGATTATGCTCCATACCTTCTCCTGAAAGGGAGAGGAGGCCTTAGCCCAGCGGTGGGAAATTTACAGGCTCATTATGTATGTTTATGTTCCTTGTACCAATGCTATGAACCACATTCTCACAAAGTCATTAATACTTTTACGTACATACATAACAGTACAAAATAATGTATTGAGAAGCAACACTAAATATCTTGATTTCTTTAAATTTGTTCCTGAAAGATTTTTAGCTCCTAGGTCGTATATTGCGCGAACAGACATTTTCAAATTCGGATTCCTGAATTTTATAACTTCATTTCTTATTATTATTTAACACAGGATTATGTAAACTAAGCCGTCATTATGTACTATGTCATATAATTGTTTAAATCATCATACCCTTCCTGTTTATTTTAATTTTTTTAAAATATAGAAGATATATCGTCAGCTAACAATACTATATCATGTTTGTCCCCTACAACATTAACATACAAATATGAATAAGGAGGATCTTGATACAAACAATGTAATATCCTGTTAGTTCAAGCTTTTGAATCTACATCACATTTACATAATACTAGTGTTCGCCCATTGGTCGAAATTCTATGTCTCAATTCTTCAGTAATAATTTATTGTAAATTTGAGAAAAACTGCGTATTTTGATTTTTCTTTTTTCTATTCTATTGTTTATTTTTTTTTTTCTAACACTAAAGCTAGTCAAGGTTAGCGGCGGATTGACTATATAAGGGCGATTTGACTAAGTAAAGCCACTTGATGGTAAATGGTCACCAATGGTCACCATTACCAACACATCACCAACCAACTAAGGTGTTCTGTCCCTTGTGCCTGTAGTTACTATTTTCTGTCTGATGAGCACTGAAAATTGAAAAAATTGGTTTCCAAATTGTGATAATTCCGCCATACTATATCTATAAACAAATTAAATAAGAAAGAAAAATCGTGAACTTTTCGTTCTATATGAATGTTACAGTCATTTTCGTGGCAAAATGATTTGTACACGCGACACGTCCGCCCCGTTCTAGAACAAAACGCCGCAAACCCCGTAATTGCAGCCATTATGAAACTCTTCGCTCCTTTATAAAAGTAATTATTCCACAGCCTAGCAGTTAGATGTTGCCAATTAGAGCGATACTGAATTTGTAATAAGACCCCCATTAACGCAAATTTAATGTAAAAATATCGATCGTCAGGACCATTTCAAGTCATATTTTAAGATGTGAATATTTGCCTAAATAAATCAGTTGAAATTTTGATAAATCTTTAATAAATTAATTAAAACTCTGTATTACTAATCTTTACTATTTATATATTTTCAAAATTGATCTAGAAAAGTCTAGAATAGCATAATATGTATTTACGTACATATCTAGTAAGTGCTCGAAACTTTTGATCTGTTGTAATTCGTTACTATATTGAATGAAATGAAAAGCTGCCACCGGTTGAGAATATAGATTCTACCGAGAGAAAACAGCATGAATCTCAATGTTTACTCTTTTCTATTAATTAACACAGACATGTTAATTCTTTTTCATTTTGCTTGGCAACAACAAATACTAATTCCGAGCTTCCTTATTATCTTTATAGTATTTATTTAGCAATAAACTATCTCTTGGATAGTTAAAAAAATCAAAATTAGTTATTATTTTAATTTGTCATTGTTCAAAACAATTGAATATAAAATTAAATGATTTAAATGTTAACATTGAAATAATAGAACTCGACAGACTTTCAAAATAATATTTCAATAAATCAACTGATGATCAGGTAGCCAAGCATCCGACCCACTTCTCCCGATAGTCCGATAGCTCCATTCGGATTTGAACATCTGGACGATGAATATTCATACAGCCACTTCGTAATCGGGTTTCCGATCGTTTTCCAACAGGCCCTGCTATTGTTAGCAACAAAGACTGTTTTGGTACAAATTTGGGAAATTCTCGGCCATGTTGTAGCCAATTAAGAGAGTTTAGATAGCGTAACTGATCGCTTCGTAACAAGCTTACAATTTTAAATAAAGATTCCTACTAGGTATTTATTTTGATGTTGACCGCACTTTCTTCAAAGTCATTGATAATAAAGTAATTTCTTATCGCAAATTTGTAAGAATGAAACTACTTGTATTATTACCAACATAAAAATAGGTAACATTTAATTTTTACAACAATTAAAAATATGTTCAGCGAGCAACTCATCGTGTATTTTTCATTTCCCAGTGCGCGCATCTCATATCATAAAATTTCGCTCTCATCATTTTTTCAAAACGCGCCGAAAGAAGTATAAATTCAATAATTATAAAATACACATATCAAGATCGTTTATTTTTTTAATTTACATTTCACGAGTTAGATACGAAGTGAATTCTTTCAGAAAACACTTCCGTAAAGCTATTGTGCAAGAACAAATTGAAATTTCACCACTGAAAGCGATCGGGATATGTCAGAAAATGGCGTATCCCTGTAAGTTTTCAACATTTCGCGACTGAGATACGAAGTGAGTTCTTACAGAATAGCGCTGAAGATCATAAAATATGATACTGAAATGCAATATCATATTTTTTAAAACCAATAAAACTTACTTGATATACGAGTATATGAGTGTACAAACATGTAAATTATGAAAGGCGTACGTGAAATTAATTTAAATATTTTAAAATATTGTATAATACAAGTTTATTGTTTAAAACGAAATGAGCAGTAAAGCCGGAATCATTATTACTATTTTATTATATTTTATATCATATTAACTAACAAGAGAAAAAGGGCTATTCGTGCAATGTATTACCTGGCTCTTAAAGATTAACTAAGAAGTAAATTTCAGGAAATTAAAGTATTAAGACTGTCGCTTCTCAATACATACTTGATAATGTTGACCCAATATGATCATGCTAGAAATTGTGATGTTGACGCTACAAGGAACAAAAATAAACTTGTTACAGAGGGTTAGTACATCTTTTGTGGGGCTATGTATACGCTTTTCTAACAGGATCCTAGAACACATTCAAAATTGGTCTATAGTTATATTCAAAATACAATTAAAAAACATTTGTGTGTGTGTTAAAGTGAATAACAATAACGACTTTATATATGATAGAACGCCTTGGGAATGAAACGATCACGTCCAGGCGGTTTCAAAAATAAATAAATTAACATTGTTAACACAAATTTAACAAAATCAAATCCCGCTGCTTTTCTATCGCCGATTCTTTTCAGAGCTGAGTTGTTTCTTTCCGAATCCGTGGTAGAACTTTGACTCTGTATATTAGAAGATTGTGTATCTAATATAATTCTGTACTGAAATCCGTATCGTATAAACGTATTGTTTAACTATTTGCGGTCCCCGGAGGGTTCCGAGTTACATTAATTATGTGGTCCTATTTGATGTTCGTTATCATATGTTAAATCTTAAAACTTAATTAGATCTACATATTTCATAAGTAACCCCTTGTATATCAAGTTTATATTAAAAACAATATCATACCTTATGATTCTTGAATGTAATTAATGGAATTTCATTGAGACATTGTAATTTTAATTCTAAAACACAGTATTAATATATTAATTACATTTATTTTGAAATTGTTTGTACTGCAAAACTCTCTTCATACTTAAGTCCCCTGGCTATAAGACTACCTTTTGTACATCCGGCGAATTTTATTCTTGTTTATAACTGTATTTTAATATTACTATTTTGGTGTACAATAAAGCTTTAACTCAAATAATTTTGGACACAATTTAAACATTATATGAATTGATGAAAGACGTGTCTTGTATTTTATAAAATTTTCTTAAAAATATAACAACGACAGGAGCACTTCCACGGAACAGCCAATAAACTAAAATGCCCGACCTCTTTCTTGTTAATATAATTTCCTACCTTCGCTTGAATTTTAAGAAGTTTTAAAAAAAATCAAGAAACATGTGAAGACATAAATAATCATTGGTGTATTTAAATTTATTCACTAATAATTTATTATTGTAATTATTGAAAGGAATTATATCAAGACTTAAAAAGTAACGTAAATATCTTCGAAACACATTTGTTATAGAAACAAAATAGAACATTTTCATATTTTATAATAAGCCACTATAAAAATATTCAACACAATAAAAATAAGGTTATACGTAAAGAACAATTAATAACCTCAACAGCCAATAAAACAATTAATAATACTTTATTTTGACAGCTATTTTCAACAATTCTCAGATCGTATTATCATCAGAGTCAAAACTGTGTGCACAATTTAACCTTAATCGGTTAAGTAATGAAAATCAGTTGTAAGATTTGACCCAGACACTAACAGTGTTAGTGTTGCCTAATTATAAATATAAATAATTCCCCTCTGTGCTGAATTTCTTTAATATATAACATGTATGCGCAACCATTGTTTATTTAATCCGCTTGAAAAACCGACTTATGGGATCCCCCGTTTCATACGGGAGGGTATGTGGGAAACACCGGTAACAGAGTGCCAGAATAAACCAGCGCTACCCTCTACGCCGCGGGAGCGGTTGTGCATAAAACCGTGACGCCCCGACGGTTGGTTCGCCTATGCGGGCCTCCAATATGCAGGGAGAAGTTTCGCGTGTTCTTCGGAGGAGCGAGTCAGCGTAGGCATTATCCTCAAACAACCGCATCGCAACCTCCTTCTGCAACATGACGTTTTCATAGAGAAAGACCAACACCTTAACATAAGGGCCACCAGCGCTGGAGCCCTAAGCGATACATTCCATCAAAGTGTGGTGTGCCGTATAGTTTATGTACAGCCTATTCCAATGACAGGATGAATGAAGACAATTAAACAGCTTAGACATTGACATGACTTCAGTGACATATCAAATAATTTATCCATAGCATGCGTAATTAATTAATTAAAAAATAACGGATTATTGGAAATTGGGAAGTAACATTAAATTGATTATATATAGGTAGTTAGTGGAATAGTGTTGTATTTTATAAATAAAGATATATTAATCAAAAACTTTTAGTAGTGCACAACATAGCAGAGCTATTAGCAAATCAGTTTGGGTGTCTTTACTCCTACTACCATTGAAATAAACTATACTTAATATTGTAATAACTCTTCACCATACACTATGTCGTACAGTGAGGAAAGTGGGAGAATACCAGCTTTTTTAAGTATTACAGATTTTTTTTTTTATTGATAAAAATATAATTGAAATACAAAAAAATCTACTTATCTTAAAACTAGGTAAAATTCTAAAACAAAAGTAAGCTTACATACATTACTAACTATTTACAGTTACTAATATTATAATCCAAATTAGTTAATCGAATGATGAATCTAACACTAAACCACATAAGTTTAATAGTTGTCATTCAACTTTGTTTCATCTTTCAACAGGCTTTATTGAACTATATTTCACTAATTAACAGAAACTTAAATACTGATTTTCATATTTGTAACATCATACATGACGAATTTCAAGTTGATTTTAAAAAACTTCGTCTTTGTGTTAGACGGACCGGTTTAGGCTCCCCATTGAATGTCAGTAAGTCATTTTAAAATAGTATTAGTAGATTATTTGTTGGCACATGTTGTAGAAATATAAATCTACTCTCATTTTCGTTATTAAAATTATTCTAAAAATAAACTCCAAAAAACCTTAAGAAGATCCTTAAAACGTTAAACGAAGTTAATATCGCGTTGTTGAGTAGATTGTCATAATATCGTACTATAATTGCAAGTATATGTTTTTTGTTAAGAATGGCTATTTAGTAAAATGAAAATGTTTTTAAACATAACTTTACAATGACATCACGTAAAAAAGTTACCGTACAAAATCCAGGAAATTGTATCCTAATAGAAATGTCACTTGCAAATAGGCGTACTGTATCGGACATACTCATTATGTACGGCTAATGTTCATCGTATGTACATATATGAATTTTTGAATACAGCAATCGTTACTATCGAAGATAACCTCTGTATAAACATAGGTATATTAAACGAAAAAATAAATTACACGCATGTTTTTACTTTACACAAATATAAATATTTGAAGGTGAGTCATAATGTCAATTTAATTTTATAGAAGTGAAAATAAGGTCTTAATTTCCATTAATTTCGAATTCGATTATGAATATAAATAATATAAGATAAGCATGTTTATAATATACATTTATTTTAACAATATATGCGCATAAAATAGCTTGTATTCATTTTACGATTATCGCCTTTTAAGTATTTGTAAATTATGTTAAGTGAAGTCACTGATAACTCACAAGAGACGCTTCACAAGCCGACACCTCGTCCCCTTTGTTGTTAATGTGGTGAAAATGAGTTTCACAAAATTCAGTGCACATTAACATTAGATGAATCCCGTCGTGAGAAAGTTCCCGATTTTACTAGTTCACCTTACAAACGAGGTTTTAAGGTCTGCAAACGTAAGCATTTAATAAATATGAAATTAAAACGCTACCGTCAACTGTTTAGTTCGTGAATATTTTATAAGTTATTAAATTTGTCGTTCATTATTAACCGACATCCAAAACAAGAGGAGGTTCAGGGGAACCTCCTCTTGGAGAACATAGGGATGTTATATACTAGCTGTGCCCGCGACTTCGTGCGCGTTTGTATTTAACGAAAAAGTTGTTGTTGTATCCTAAGTTACATCTCATTAAATAAGCCAACTGCCGATGAAAGTCCCGCCAAAATCGGTTCAGCCGTTCCAGAGAATAGCCGGAACAAACTGACAGACAGACAAAAATTTTAAAAATGTTAATGTGGTATATGTGCCGTTATACATACGTATGCATATAGTAAAAAGCGGTTATTTTAATATTACAAACAAACACTCCAATTTATTATATGTGTAGGAGATATATATTACAAACACAATATCTCCGAAGATGATCACATCTCTATATCATTGTAAGAAAGAAAGAAATTTTTATTAGGACACGACACAATTATAAAAAGTATAAAAAAATAAATTGGTATTGCATATATACATTCAGGCAAATTATTGAAAACGTTTTTTTAAGTATGGTAACAAAAAATTAACAATCTATAATCTAATAAACTTAATCACATCGCCAGTTATATTTGGCAAATAAATAGACATATGTATTATAAAATCCATTGTACCCATAGGTCTGCTTACATAATTCATTGAGATCTACGTCTCGGCTTATGTTATGAATAATATTATTTACTTTTTGTATATCCTGTGCTATTTTATCATCATAAATCTACTCGAAGAGCTATAGTCACGTTATTATTTTTTATTATAAGTAAATCTGCGATATATCGTAATATATTTTTTATATTAAAGGTTTAATATAAGGCAATCCTTACTAGTAGAATGCGAGAGTTTGGTTGTTGATTTGACCTTCTATCACGGAGCGATCAAACGACCTAATTGTGAATATGATTTATTTTATCGACTAATAAACCTTTATGGTTATTTATTTTAACAAAAAATTATATGTTAAATATATAAATTTTCCAATGAGTTGCGAGGAAATCTCATCAGAAGTAACAGGTTTAAGTTGAAGACTTTAATTCAAACTTATTCTTAACTTAACCACAAAACTTAATGAAACTTACGAAAATTATCCTTTCGTAAATAGTATTTCGTGTAGTTATATCGAAATATATTTGTTTTCTATAGATATTATTTTTAAAGTAAATATAACATAAATGTAATACTAAATTATAAAACTTCCACCTACATGACTTACTTATACAAAAATTTAGTAAGGGTAATACTTAATGTTGTTTTTTTTTTTTTGTTAAGCCGTGATGGTCACGGAACACATTTTTCATTCAGCCTACACGAACAAGAGTTGTTTTTTGTATTGTGAACGAAGAGAAACCTTCCTGCGAATTAACATATTACACGACAGAATACGTTAATTTTTCTCCGTCTATTTACATGCGTGAAAAATATTACACGAAAATAATTCGAACAACATAATTTAATCTTTTACATTTTCGTTTTTCATTTTTGGACGCATTCCATAATTTACAGCCCTTACGAGAATTGCAAATTGCGTTAACCGAAAAATGAGTTCTATAAAAATCTATTGTTATATTCAAGGTATAAATAATCTAACTTTATTTTTAACACCAAAGTTATTTTAATGGCTCGAGTGTTGACACAAATTACGCAGTATTTTGGAGTGTAGTTTGTAAATTGTTTTATTTTTTTGTTAGTGTATCTCTATAGTTTTATCTACTTTAATTTTAAGTATGGTCAATATTTCATATACTTTTAGTAACTAAATATAAAAACTCGTAAATACAGAAGTAGCCCAGTAATTAGAGTACTTCAGCTTCGGTTGAACTTCTAAGCCAAGACTAAGTTTTCAGGCGCTTATTTGTGTTTATAAAACATTTCGTCAATGTTGAATAAAAGTATTGTGATAATGTGTCTGAGGAAATCTGCTCACATGCATTACAGGAGCGTCGTGGAATACACTGAAAACCTTCCCCTAAAAAGGTAAGGAGTCTTAAGTAATCATATATTTACTTATCATTGTTTAGATTTAATTTTAATTGAAATTCTTGATATACATCTCCGTTTAATTAAAACCATAATTTGAAAATACCTGCTACATTAATATTCCAAAGATGACTATTTTCAAGGAATTTACAAGCAACGGTTGCTTCGGGTTATATTATGTTCACTATTAAAACGAGGTGCAATCGTGTTCAGAATATCAATACAGTAATCGGAAAGCCAACCTCAAACAAAGAAAATGTACTTGATAATGCATAAGGTAGTATGAAGAAAATTTCTATTCTCATAACATATACAAATTTTATAACTTTTTATTGGACCAAATGTATTTCTTTAATTCTTTATAACATTGATGTTGGTTTAATTTTTAACTATTTTAATACCAAAATAAAACATAATAATTTTTCATTAATATTTATGTTTAACAGATTCGTTGATTTAGTAAAATATCTTAGAAATTCTCAGTGGCAGGTAATTTAAAGTTTTATACTACCGTGTCTTGGATAGCACGTGGAAGCCGTTTTTCTGCGTCGATCTCTCTCCTTACGGTGACTGCCCCATCAAGAAATGACATTTAGAATATAGAGTATATATATATATGTTTATGTTTACACACACGCACTTAGTTTCTGCACAATTGACTATTTCTTCAAGTTTGTACTTCAGACGAATAAGAGTTTTTACTACTACAACAAGTCAAGCTTTATCTTGCAAGCATAATTAGTCTGTTTACGAAAATATGTTTTTTTTAAATTACTTTATTCATATTTGGTTTTTCTTTAATTGAATATAATTTCATTAAATATCGATTTCGATGTTTCAAATTTGTCGGGCATCTGTGACATCATTTTTTTCTAATTTAACATACGTTAAAATATTTATAATTTTTACAACATTGTGGTATTTATTTCATTCCTTTGTTCATTTATTTTATTAAAAAAATATTAGCAAACATTCACAAAGTAACTTTGCATTTACTTTGCATCTCTCTTAGTTAGTTGAAATATATATAGTCATATGATTTACATATACGAGTATTATGTATGGATATGGTACATTTAACTCCCAGTGCATCGGAAAGCAAAACCCTTTACAGCAATTTACATAGCTTTGTATGCACAATAGCAGCTAGGAATCTCGCTCTCCAAATGTGACACAGACAAGTGTATGCTATCAGTTAAGTTAACTAACCCGAGAAGTATAATATGAATAAAACACTCTATTCATCTTACTTCCGACTCAACAATGCTTGCATTATCAGTTTTAGAATTTCATGAGTCTATTTGCATTAATATAACTTATTATTTAGTCATAGAAATATTACAAAATAATTAGACAATAACTTGGATAAAGTATTAATTATATTTCCATGTTCTCCATTCTATTTTATAACTAGAATGTACTTCAACAATAGCAGTACTTTAATTCCGTTTCGTGATACGAAAATATTTAATAAAGTCCGAATGTTTAGATTCACCGCACTTTTTCTGGTTTGTGTAATTTGAACTTGTTCCCTTTTCATTAAATGCCTCCGCACAATATTGTTGGCTACTCGTAAACATGGAAGGGATTAACGTATATCAACCTATATGTAACAATTACCATCCACTATCTTTAATGAGAAATAAACATTTCCTGCTATTATGTAGGAAAGAAGTATTTATTAGTTAGAGAGATATTCGTAAATTTTTACTTTGTTATTTAATTTGAATTGAAATTATCTCGAGAATAGAAATACTTTAGATAAACTCGTGGATTAAAATCTTGGCAAATACCTATTTTCATGTGCATCGTTTATCTGCGGTTGAGGAAGACGTAAGACAAAACCTACATGTTGAATTCCATCAATTAATAAGGATTGAGAATAAAAAAATATGATAATTGTACTTCGCGGGATACGACGTAGCATCTCATGGTAGCGTACATAAGTAATCCAGAAGCGTGTCACTGTGATGGACACAGTATATGGCAAGCCGATATACTCTGCCACTAAGCTTGTAGAGATAGGATTTATGCTGATAATACAAAAATATTACTAAAAAACGAAACAAAATTAAACAGTAATAGTAATACTTAAATAGTTATTAATGTAATAAAAACTAAACTATACCATTGCAATGAAAGACTGTGTTAACATTAATTAGTAGAATTTATAATAATAAAATTGTTTTTATAACAGGAAGAATATAATATGCATATGTTTAAAGTACTGGATAGGCCGCCTAATGGTACGTGTTCAAAACCGCTCCTTGCAAATATTAACCCTTGCATGCATCGAGCGCTACCAACCATAGACACTAAGCTTGCGTGCAATTAAACTGGATCTCCCTTCAAATTAAAAACAATAAAGTTACAAATACAATTTGTTTATAAACTGATAAGTAGGTGATAATAAAAGATAAACTGACACGAAGTCCAGTAATTAATTAAATGTTGAAAATTTTGGACTTGTATTAAAAAAAACAATTATGTCCTTAAATGGATGTTTCCTATTAAATTTTAAATATCAGATTTCATACACAATAAATATTATAATAATTCTCATATTTGTATAAATTATGAGAACTATAATATAGATTGTCCCACAAGCAAATTGTAGAGTTGAATTGACTGTAATTAAGGTGTTTGGGCGATTTGTTTTCGGACGGGACGGGACGGGACGGGACGTGCTTCATGTGCATGTTTGCGGTGTCTCACATATGTTTCGAATTAATTTCTGTTTTCGCACGTAAGAGAAAATGTTTGTTTTTAACAGTGATTATTACGTTAGAGAACAAACAAAAATATTTATTAAAACAAATATGGACTCAAAGAGACTAAATAGAATTAGAATCACAAAGGAGCATGTTTTTGAACGCAAAATATGTTTGATCATATTAGACATGAGTACTTCAAATTAAAATGAAGTGTTATTTTATAATTTTCTTTATCTTACTTTACCAAAGCAAGACGAGAGTGAGTGTATGTTTCGTGAAATAAACAAAACGAGTTTAATTAATATTTCAATATATTCTGGAATGTAATACGACTGATAGTCACCAGGTGCAGTTTGAAAGGCTTTTCGTAATTTCCTTAATCTAATTTTCTGAAGGATAAACCTAATTAAATTTATCAACCAAGCTGGCATTCAAAGCCGCGGCCTTTTTTCTGCAGCTGTACAAGGTAACTACTATATTAACGAAAAAGGTATGTGACGAATATTATGTCATTACTATATATCATATCTATATACATAATAATTTCGTCAAGTAATTCTTATGCTGATGTTACATTATACGAGTCGCTGAGATATTCATATAATTATAAAATATGTAACTCTACAAGCAAATTTGTGTCCCAAGAGGAGTTTAAAACATTATACACAAAATGAATTTATGAAGGAGAATATTGCTCACAATAATTACACGTATGAAACCAGCTTGTTGGTAAATTCGCATAAGAAATACTTCAACAATAATGCGAGTACGTGCAGTAAATTTTCATACAGTTCAAGACAATTATACGAAGAGATACAAGATAATCGTAACAAACATGATTGCATAGGAAAATTTAATATTGAATATTAGTGATTAATATTAATCCATCATGCTTATACTTAGTAGGGCTTTGCGCAAGTCTGGAGAGGTACCACCCACTTAAGTAGTCCATATAAATGTATCAATCAATTATTCTTCCGCCGAACAGCGCTGCGTAGCATTGCGTGGCGGCTTAAATATGAAATTAGCAAATTAAAGGCAGAAGAGACGTAACACATCATATTTTGTTCCACTGACTCATGGCATATTGCTGATGACCACTCGACTTTGAGAAGGCTATATACCTTATCTGCCTATATATGAAATAAAAAATCTTAAATTTCTTATTAATTACATTTTTAAATACATATATTGTGACGCAAGACAATTAGATTCATCCGGCTTTACCGATAAATTCTACAAAAAAACAACTGTTTGATAAATTGGTCACATATAATTAACACCTAAACAAAAGCCTGCTAATGTCCCAGCGCTGGGCTATTGCGTGCTCGCTTCTTGAGCAAGATGCGACTTAGTGAATACTTACAAGTGGCAGAATTTCATCAGACTGTTTTTTTTTTTAATTCGTGATGTTTTCCCTTCATTATCGACCACGAGACACAAATAGACACGTGAAAAATCTGTGGTGCTACCCGGGTTCATACTCTCAATCTTCCTTTAATATACGCAGGGCCATCTTGGTTTTTGAATCACGAAATATTATCTTAATATTTTGAATGTGTGTAATAAACAGTCGACAGGGAACGTTGAATTTATTTATTTCAACGATAAAAACATCGACTGGCACGCCATATTTTCTGAAGTAAGCAACACATTTTTGCAGATAACGAAAATAATGAACCGAGCGGGCGTCAAGTGAATTAAAACTAATGGAACAGTTAATTTCTCATGAGAATAAAGCTTCGCACCTGCTCTGAACTTCACCTTACCGATTCTGTTTTCCAGTTTTATTCATATTAGCCTATTTACGTTCCAAGAACAGAAAAGATATCCTATTCGCTTTTCTAGTTATTTATTAAAATATGACCGAGACTATTCCTACTGATAGGACATGGTCACATTCGCCCATAAAAGAACTATAAAGTACTTAATACCATTAATATGCCATTATTCATGGTGTCTAAGGTGCTATGTCCTTTGTTCTTGTATTTACATTGATTCAGTTACCTTTCAAACCAGGAACACAGAGATAAACAATCCTACTTATTTTGCGATGGAATTTTTAATTATTTGAATATGTAAATTTGTGGTATACACTCGTACGAACCAACACAAATCCAACCATCGTAATAAATTTGATATATATGTATTTCTTAAACATTTTCGATCATTGGCACCTAAATTTAGAATCCGGAAAAATTAGTTTATCTTTTGTAATATCTAATGTTTTTATAATAAATATAACGTTAAAAATGTTCCAGTATGTAATGAGCTAAAAATTTAATCACAAAATGTATAAGCTTTTAGTGTTTTATTTTGTAACAAGCAAATAGATTCGGAGCTACAACACTGACTATTCGGAGTTATAACACTGGTATAAAGAACATAATAGCCTGTAACTCGGCACGACGATGAATTTTTATGCGATTCTATTTATTTGCTTTTTATTTTATAAAAAAGGATAAAGAAACTGATTAAATGTTTTATTATTTATAAATATAAAGTATTTGTTTAAAAATACGAGTATATAATTATATATAAGTAAACCAAATAAACAGAATTCCAACTTCAATGTATCAATCTTTATTCAATGTATCTTCAATTATTTATAGCCTAATTTTAAATTGTAGACATTTATATAGAGATATTATCTCAATATCTGGTGGTTTGATCACAAAAAATAAAATTCAACGTCGATAAGTATGTACGGAATGTTTTCATACTCTTTAATGGGTTTTTTATCATGAAAGGAAAACTTTTCAGTTAACTGTTACTGTTCCAAGTTTGTTGCGAATTCAAACGATCTTTTTTTTTTTAATGTGTAGAGATTTTTTGTCTAGACGCAAATCATTCATATTTTTATGAATAGAATAAAAATATTTTACGCCCTATGAAAGGTATTGTTAACTTATAAAAAATAAAATAAATATTGAAAGCCAATATTAAATCTAACGTAAATTTGCATTCGAGCCGAGATGGCCCAGTGAGCCGAGATGGTTCAGTGGTTAGAACGCTTACATCTTAAGAGATGATTGCGGGTTCAAACCCGCACATTTTCAGGTGCTTAATGTGTGTTTATAATTCAAGTCGGGTTCGGCGGTGAAGGAAAACATCGTAAGAAAACCTACATGTGTCTAATTTCAACGAAATTCTGCCACATGTGAATCCACCAGCCCGCATTGAATTGGTGGAAAATGCTTCTAGCCTTCTCCTCAAAGGGAGAAGAAGCCATAGCCCAGCAGTGGGAAGTGGGTTACAGGCTATTACTATATGTACACTTACGTTTAACATATTTTCATAAAATACATATAAATCGCTTTAATAGTCTAAAGCTACTTATATAATATTTTTTAGTCTAAATGTTCCCGAACGCACTGTATAAGTTTTAAGTAAAGATAATATTAGTTTAGCAATTTTGTTCGCTGCAAAAAACATCTAATTTATTATTATAGATATATAGAAGATTGTACTGAAATCATGGCGTAAGTACAAAGTTAATCAAAACTAATGAAACGGTTAATTTCTTGTGAGAACAAAGCTTCAGGCCCCCTTTGAACTTTGACCGGCGATGTTGCTCAGCATTCACTACAAAACTTTTTCATTCCTGCAAGACTAATTTAAATTACTTATAGTATTTCGTAAAACTAAACGAACCAAATTAAATATTACTTATCAAAATAAATAAACATTTCATATATAAATACGGCAAAATAAAAACGTACAGCTAACATAAAATGTATTAATTTAGCAATGTTACAGGCCTAACTGAAACAGAAAATAATCCCAAAACTGAATAATATTCAAGGCACGTCCCTCTCACAACTATTAAACGGGTAGCCAGATGTACGGAGAGGATATAAGGCAAGAAAAACGTGTATTTTCTTTTACGAGTTGGTTTTAGAGCAAACTAGCGATCGAGTGAGGTTCCTTCAGTGTGAACGTAAAGGATGCCGTGAAATCTAGTAATGTCAAGTGAACTGAAGAATTTAAATTCGTGTATAAAGTAAAATAGTGGGTCGCCCGCGAAACTTCGCGTTTATTCAACAGATTTTTAGGAATTTCGAAACCTATGAC
The DNA here is from genome assembly GCF_037043105.1 of Vanessa tameamea. Lineage (NCBI taxonomy): Eukaryota > Metazoa > Arthropoda > Insecta > Lepidoptera > Nymphalidae > Vanessa > Vanessa tameamea. The sequence continues at coordinate 8,362,555 of NC_087317.1, forward strand.
AGGTTTTTTTTTTATTTAATTTCATTGTAAACTGATGACGACGTATTTTTTTCCATACAGCCATAGCGCCGGTCTCTACCCGGCCAGTAACTTTTTTGCGCTCTCTAAAATTTTATTTTTTAATAAATCGTAACTATTTAGTAAATTGCAATCGAGAATCCTCTTTAATTTTCTGCACATCTACGGCTGGAGCTCTTCAAAATAAGACCATAACCGATCTATGTGCAGCTATCGTCCCATAATCCCTAGGACAAACATCGGCTTACGCTATTAATGTTAAGATATTTAACGTGGCAAGAATTTTATATATTTCTATTTAAAAATAAAAGTGACTTTAATTTTAATTATAATACAACTTTTGATACGAGTAGTCCTTCCATATATAGAAATGTCAAAATATATATTTCAGTCGTCTAGTGAATTGTTTCATAGCAGATACATAAATCATTTATTTGTATCATATATAGTACAATTGTGTAGGTTCCATGATATTTTCTTTGTGACAACAAGATTGATTGAAAAGAAACCTTATGACCTGAAAATACTAAGATTATTGTTTCGTAACATATGATCAGTTTATGTATGTATGACCTATTAATAAAACAACTTAAAAGTCAGTCATCAACCGTTTCATTTGTATATATAATTAAAATTTAGTGCCTGCAATACAGAAATGAACAGTTCTATAATGACAGTAAACATCAGAGATCAGGACTTTTTCAAAGCAAAGGAAATGACGCAATACGATTGCTACGTAGTGTTCACAGCTGTATAAGTTAACAAAGAACAATAATCTAGGCAAAAATGAATAAAGTGTAGCATTAAATAACTTCGCAAATATCAAGCACAGTAAATTATACACCAGTTGTAAATGAAACAAAGATTTTTTTGTTTTTTTTTTTATATATATAATATCAAAATAAGGAGTAATCATTTAATGTGGTAGAGATCGTGTCGATCGAATTAACGGCTGATTCGATCACTTTTTATATTTCGCGTAAAAAGAAAATAAAATCATTACAAAGGTATAAGAATTAGTTAGAAATTCGATTGTTACGATCTTGCTCCATTGTCGATATTGCCCCAACACCCTGTGTTGGGGCAATCTTAAAGATAAAGAAAGAAATGCAATCAAAGTAACGCACGTACAAAACTGTGAAGAATAATTCATATACAATTACAAAAAATAAAAATGGCTCATATAATAAGACCTCTAATAAAATTTATATTCTACCAATATATGGTATCACTATCAAAATCTTCTGTTTTAACTTTCATCCATTGATAGATATTATATCTGAATCCACTCAACGTACCAACCAAGTGGCTCGGCGTACATACTTCGATGAAGCAAACTGAATTAGGGACGTTTTTCTCCATCTAACACTCCCTCTCTCTAAGGAGCGAAGTGTTGAATTATTGGCGTTACTTTATTTTATAAAACGATTTCGCTTGAAAGAGATTTCTGTTTATTTTTTCAGTAAACGTCTCTTAGTGCCACTTTGTATTCGATTGATGTAAATCGATAGGCAGTTCAGCTGATTTTCGAATTACGGCATGTCTTTTTCTAAATATTATTTCGGTATTTTCGTATTTTTCTTTGAATTTTTTTGACTAACATTATCATTAACAAAAGACTTACAACAATAGAAATGTAAAGCTTTACAGTGAATATTAATTGTTTTGTATTTGGCTTACACATATTTTCATTCTATGCTTACGAGGAAATAGTAGTAGTAATAGTAGGCAGAATAAAAATCCGATATCTTAAAGATTCCTTCTATGACTGATCTCCCTTCTGTCACTACAAGGTTTTCTGACCTGTAATTTACGAATCTTCCATTTTCATTAAATGTCTACGCGCAATATTGATGTCGATCGTAAATTCGGACAACACACGCTTACATCAACAGACGGCGTTTTCGTCCCTGGCGGAAATAATGAAACGTGACGGAAACATGAAACATGCTAAACATCATCAAACTCTAGTTTACTTAGTACATACCGAACTGAAATTGTCAGTTATGTATTTATCTTAAATTAGTATTCGATTCTCTAAACCAAAGACTATGGCTTAATAAGATGAATAATAATTATGTTATCTTGAACTCAATAAAGACGGAAAAAATATTGAACACTTTAAAATATTTCCCAAAAATATACCAGACTTACAAAAACGACGTATACGGCATAAAATGTTAGCAAACAAAAAGTTTGCATACAAAATACGAAGTGTGCTGTAGCAGAAAAGGCCTCATGAGATCGTAATAAGTCATGAACAACATAACACTATAAATAAAACAGGAATTAAAACAGTTGTGTAGTTTGGTAGTTCCTATAAACAATATCGTTATTGTTGTAATTCAAAAACAAGAATTCTGTTATTGACGCGTATGTTTTATAATGTACATATATTAGCAAACCCAATCCAATGTTTGACGTCGGTGCCAACATTTGAAAAATTTTAAACATTCCCATACGTACTAGGTTAACCCGTTGTTTTTAAGTAACGAAAATAACTTGTGAGTAGTAAATTGTAAATAATTAAATTATTAATTAATTATCTTTTTTAAATTGCCACTAAATTGATTCAAAGTAAGGAATTATTCCATAAAAATGCTTGCAAATTAATAATTTACTGATTACGCTTTATATCCTCAGAAATTCTGAGACCGAGACTGGCAGAAGCCTGCCAGGCAGCCGTCCCATCAACAGGCCACGAGTTGTCGTACTTTTCTGGTAATGTGCCAACGCCATTAGTGTGACATTATTTCCTTTTTTTAGGTGTATATAAAACCAATGCAAGTCTTCATAATTATAACTTCAGTAACACCTCAGACGGACCTCTTAATATATCTCCGATGTACCTATGAAAAGCTATTTAGAAGCCGAAAAGGCTTAATAATTAATTCTACTCGCCGTCAAAGCCTTCATTGGGACATTCATCTGCTATTATTTCTAATGTACCTGCTAATGTAAACTACATAACCAAAGTATTCTACTTGTAAAAAAATTATACCTAGGGGAGTGGCGATACCTCTTGCTCTCTGTCCAATTCAGTTCAAAAATAAATATTTGATTCGACCTTGCACAATCTTTTAATTTTTTAAACGTTTATAAAAACGTGCAGTATTTTCGACCAAATTAAAACGTTGCTAGATACCCACGTTTAAATACCAAATATATACATAATGCCTTCAGAATTTTGATAAAAAAAATTGTTACAACCAAAGCAACTGAAGATCTTAAAACTTTTCCGTCGCAATATTAACACTATTGAATGACAAAAGACTGGAGCTACAAACTAGCATTTGCGTTTCCAATTCCGCTTATTTAAAACATTTTTTACAGATGGAAGGTAAGGCCTATGTAGACATTATGTTACATGGAATAATAATAATAACTGAACAATAAGAATTGTATTCCTAAAATCTATGCTTCATAATGAATACTAACCCTACGCTTCATCATAAATGTATGACACGGACACAGAATTACCGTTTATAAAAACGTCTAGCTTTGTGAAGGAATACTTCCTTTCGAGTGTAGTTAGAGCCCAGTACCCAATACAACTATGGCATTCTGCCAGCAACAGCTTGCTAATATCGTAGTAAAGTCAAATGGGTATAAGTCACGTTTTGCCAAAATGTTCAAAATGCTTTACACTAAATGAGGACTGCAGTATGATTCGAGCGTTACGGAAGTTTCAAAGTATGCATGACTTACGATGTAACTTATAAATATTAATAAAATGAGAAAAATAAACAGTAGAACACAAATAATTGCACGTGATAATATAAGGAAGATTAATATTCATTGATTGATTTTTATGAACAAATTCTGTACGAATCCCACCGCAGAACCGAAACATAAAATATGTAAAATGTTAAGTGTTAATGTTAAGCCACTATAATAAAATTAGAACATTTAAAGGTTATATTCATAAAATGGTTTATTATAAGTCGGTTTTCAATATTTTGTGAAGTGAGTGAGAAAAGTGAGTACGAAATAAAATCAATAATACGATGTGAAATCTTATAAAAGAGCACAACAGTATAGTTTAGTGGAGATAGAATGTGATATTTATTGTTAATTGTTAATATACTTTATTGTACACCAAAAACATAAAATACAAAATCTTAGGGCTAAACACAAAAAATACGAAATACTTAATACTAAAAATAAAAACAAAAATATAAACAAATATTCGATGTGTTGTTCAACGGGTTGACCTACTATTTTTACAAAATTGAACTAATTTAGCACGGTAACTAACAAATAATAAGAATTTTTTCCTCGTCCTTTTAAAATAAATCTTTATAAAGTGTACGGCTATTTTCGATATATTATAAACGACATATGAAAATCATAAATAACGCATAATATAATATATATTTCAATTTAAAATCCGATAGAAATAGTGGTAAACCATATCATTTTTCTAACCGAATCTATCTGCACCGATTTGTCAAGTTGTCTGAACGTACAACGCAACTATTATCCGGTCTCCTTTATGTATCGTTTCTATTCGGTCAAGTACATTTAGAATTTAATATTTATTAAGGTAAATAAAATATACAATTATTATTACATTAAATGTCTTTCATTAATTTACATAAAAATAAATTTGCAATTAGTATTTCATTCCGCTTTAGCCCCATGAGAAGACATTTGCACTATGCGTAATGAATGGTGAATGAATACTTTATATTAACCATTCTTTACATCGCGAGTGCGCCACTAACCTTGGGAGCTGGAATCCTTGGTAGATGTAAGGTCTTGTACCTGTAGTTACACTGGCTCACTCAACCTTCAAGCCGGAACATTACAATAATAAATATTGCTGTTTGGTGGTAGAAAATATAATGATACAAATTCATGTACCTACCCAGATGGGCTTGCACAAAGCCCTGCCAGCAAGCATCAATAACAATATTTACATAACCATTGTACATACCTATAGATGATTTCCTTGAATTAGATCGCGATATGAAAATAAGCTAATTCTATTTTTAACTTTAATATTAGAGAACCGAAATAAGTCATACGAAATAGCATCTTGATATAGTTGCAAAATTGGGTGTCGTTATTAAAAACTTAGAAATAAGTCACACAAAACAGTTATGTCGCCATCTTTCCAATCTGCTCCGGACCTCTAGCTTCACCGACATGAACTATGTCATCAGCAAACAGTATGTACAAGAGTACCACTTTCTCCTCTATTTTATTATCTAATACGTCCGTCAGTTGGTTATGACTAATCCTCTACAAAAATAATTAACAGTAATTTATATAATACACAAAAATCCGATTTCTTTTTTCTTTTCTTTTTTCATTATTTATATATCTAAATTGTTTTCTTGGTATTAATAGGTCGTTATAAATAAGTTATTTAAATATGTCTAATTAGATTGGAGTGGAGCTGCGATTGTACATATTTAGCAAAATCAAATTTAGCACAAAATTATAACATTTATCTGCGTTTTGATAATCAAATTTACTTTATGACTTTGTTCAAACCCGACTGAGTAGGTACCACATACTTATCAGATATTCTACCACCAAACAACGATACTTAGTATTGTTGTATTTCTCTTGGTATTGTTACTTAGTGTTGTGGTTTGAAGGTTTAATGAGCCAGTGTAACTACAGACATATCTAGGAACACATAGCTCCCAAGGTTGGTAGTGCCTTGTTGTAATGAAAGGAATGATTATTGTTTCTTACAGCGCCAATTTTTATGGGCGGTGAAGACCACTTATCATCGGGTGGTCAATTTGCCCGTCCATTTACCTATTACATAAAAAAAGAAATTCCCGTCCTTCCAAACAATATTTCAATGGTCGCCAGTAATATAAATGGTCATTTTTTTTATTTAATCACATAATTGTATCAATCGTAATCTAAATAATGTCAATTTTATAATAATCATAATCAGATATATCCGTGATTTATCATCTTCGATATTCACGCTCAAATGATATAAATTAAGAAATAGATATTTTTTATTTCTTATGACAAATTCCATGCAGATATTTCCATATAAATTAATTTGTCGATTTTTCAAATGAAATTTAATAATAGTAAAAAGTAGCTACTACTTTCCATTACAACAAAACTGTATTTTATATTATTGTAATGTACATTTAAATATTCATTTAAAGCAAATACTAAACGATTTCATTTAATTGTCAATGTCAATTGTCACAAAAAATTGCGGAATCAAATTGACATTTGATTCGCTGTGTACTGTGTAGTGTGTAGTATTGTAATTGTGTTCATGTGTTGTGATTTATAAAGTTGTGAAGTTGTCCTCGAAATTCGCAGGTACCTATTAAAATTATATTTAATTATTCTCATTCCTATTTCTAATTTATATTCAAGTCCAAACTGACCTTGATAATAGTTTTGCAATAAAAATGTTAAAGGCTAACATGATACTAGAATAAAAACTGTAATCCTGTAGAAAAATTATTTTCGCAGACATAATTACTTTTGTTATATGGAATCGTTTACTCGAAGAGGTATATCGTATTGTACACGCTTAGTGAGATCTCATAATAAAGAGCGCCTACTTCTAAACCAGAAAACGATCAATTTCCTTTCACTGTAAAGGAATTTCCGATAAACATGGCTTTACCACGGAATGACGCATGTCCATTTTTTTCCTAGTAGGATGTAAGTTAATGAATCTTTGTCTTATTATACTTATGGAAAATCAAAAACTCAATAAAACAATAATAAATACATAATGTAGAACAATTCTTTAGACTTAAAGATTTTTTTTTTTAATTTAATTAAGAGTACATTTATAATGATACACTTCCTTATTCTAAAACTCAATATATATTAATAATACAAAATATAATCATTTCACTATTTAACTTATAATTTAAGATAAATTATGTTTTGTTTATAAATGTTTCTTTGAACCATTCTATTAAGTTCATCTATGATTGATAACATAAAATTGTTTGTTTGAGCTATTCTATTTTGCATTATAAATTAAACAAATGTTAGTGATATTATTTTATTTTTATATATTAATAGATCAGTTTTGTTAAAAAAGGTGTTTTGTTAATTAGGACAAACAATCTAAAGTATTTTTTAATACAATACACCTCATTGGAGTTATAATATCAAATTCAAACCTGACCCATATTAATAATTCATTTGCAACGGCAATTACTGTATATGAAAAAACACAATTCCAATCTTTGTATATAGTTATAATGTTGAAAGTGCTTTAAGTTATGTTGATTTTTGAACTGTATGTATAGTCTATTCTAATCGAAGAAGGAATGAATATAAACATACCTTAGATTTACATATCCCATGTGATTTACTAACAGCACAGCTATGTTGTGTGCTACGAACAGTTCTTCATTAATATGCATTTATTTATAATACAACATTATTCCACTTTACTATCCACTTAAATTATACTTCCAAAGTTTGAAAATCATTATTGAATATCATGTATTATTCAAGTTCTCGATCAATGATTAATTCAATTTAAAATGGTTTTACTTTGGATTTTGTCCTTATGTAGTTGGAATAGAATATGAACAGAGGTTGCATAAAGCTGTACATCATAATTCTAATACTCCTCATATAATATAAAGTATACACAGTTAACATATAACAAAACAAACTATTTATTTATTTAAATTACTTTCAAATGACTCATATACATATATGAGTAATTTGAAATCTTCATTGTTGAAGATAAGTTAAACTAGTGCTACTAGTTTGGAATGTAGATTAAGTCTTCAAAGAATTAATGTTAAGAAACATTACTTATACTAACATAATAAATATTAAGAGTTTTGTGGGTTGTTTTCATAGTAAAGTTATTGTCTTGTTTAGTTACTAATTATTATTACAGGTAAATTATATTTACATTTAATAGCCCAATTCTTTAATATGAGTGAAATCACATGGAACAGCTGCATATGTTTTAAATAAATCAAAATCAAAGCATTGATTACAAATATAGAAATGTTACCCAGATGCGTTTGTACAGAGCTCTACCAAGTTGTCAAATGACAATACAATGTTTTGTCTTAAAGAAAAAACAATTAGAAAATTTGAAACTGGAACTTCAAATGAATTACATCCAAATATTTATGAAAGGTTAAGATGGTACATTGTTCTATTGTTTCATACTTCATTTCTGACATGCTGTTCAGATTACCTAATTGGTGTTTAATCTTAATTGTCATTTGTCCCATGCAGGTATTGGCTAATTTAGTGCATTGGATCATTACTTTAGTAGATTGTTTCAAAGTGTAAAAATGAACCAGTGTTACCACTTACGCTAGGTAAATTATAGCTATTCGAAAGAAATCAGTTTAGCCAATACATTTAAATTTCTGAGCTGTTTATGGTAAAAAATTTGTATTCAAACAAAAAAGAACAATTTTAAGGGTATATGTTGAGCTGTAGTCAAGAAAAATAACTTTGTTAGGCCTCTATGAAACTATTGGACATTTACCTATATAATCTTATCTCCAATTATGCCTACAATTTTATTCTTTAACAAATCCTTTACACATTATAAAATTCAGTACAGTACAGTAGTTAAAAGAGTTTCGCATCGAAATTAATGAATTTTTACAACTTGGTGTGAGCTAAAATTACCTCTATAAACCTTAATAAAAAGTCGTCGAGTTTTCAGGTCGTCCTTGTGTAATATCAACGAATATTCATGTTTCACTGAGTTATTTCATATTTGTTTGTGTGAGCGTGCGTGGGTGGGGGAAGCCTGTTTATGTATGAAAACTGGCAGACTAGCTTGATCTAGTTGCTTACAAGGCTGCCTATCCCGAGGACGTGAGTTTGATCTTCAAATCGAACCAATAAATCTGATAAGACTTGATCTTAAGTGTCTTAAGTGTCGACATTTTTATGGCGATTTCTATCTATTCAGTATTATGTCTTGCAATACTTTAAATAAACCCTACGCCTCATCATAAATGTATAATACAGACCCTTGATTATAAAAACGAAGGAAAACTTTCTTTCGGGAGTGGTGAGAGCCCAGTATCGATACAATTATGGCCATCTGCCAGGAACAGTTCGCTAATATCGCAGTAGTCAAATGGATATAAGTCACGTTTCGCCAAAATGTTCAAAATGCTTAACTCTGAAATTAGTCTGCAGTATGATAATTCTAACGATACGGAAGTTTCACAGTAAACTGTTATTATGACGCAACATATTAGATAAACGTTTAATTAAACAAAAATACAAAACAATTGAAAGCCGATAATATGACCTATTTGTAAAATACTTATTTTATAAAATATATCTACTTGGCGCAGATTTATGAAATTCGAAATTAGAATATGTCAAACTGAACATTTTAAATAATGCCAACAAAGTCTATAGTAGTAACACTGCTGGGCTTAGGTTTCTTCTATTTTTAAGGATTGAAACTTTTTCCACCACGCTGGTCCAATACAACAAATACACATGTATGGGCACAGAGACGTTTCAATAAACTACCTACATGTAAGACAGTTTTTAGTTATTATATAAAGTTAACATATATTGATTAAGTTATATGATAGCGCTCCAGTTTTATCAGTCTGCATTAGCTTCAATGGATGGACATTTGTCAAGGATGTTTACGTGACGAATAAGCAACCTCTATGGACCGGTTTTGGATTTGATCTTGTTATGGATATAAAAATAATTTTAAAGTTTTTGATTGCATTTTTTTTTTAATTTGCGAGCATATACGAGCATGCATATCAATAATTCGTCCGAGTGAATATATAAATACAATTCTTATTAACTACTCACTCAAATACATAAAAATAACGAAATCGGTCCAACATTTTCGAAGAAGTTCAGATAAATAAAATTCTCTATCAGTTATAAAAACGTTTTGATAAACATGAAACTTATTCTTTGTTTATCTTATATTTAAATATGCCTTTTAAACATAATAATAATAAAACTATATGCATTACGTAACATCCAACGCAGTTAACATAAATTGACTATCTTAGAATGCTCCTGCGCAAACGCTTCCTCTTTTCATCTCGTTATAAGCTTATTCTATAACGACATCCAAATCAAATCAAATAAAATCAAAATACTCTTTATTATACACCAATAAACACACACATTAGTCACGATCAAGAAAGATGTTCAAGAGGCGGCCTTATCGCTAAAACAGCGATACAAGTATGGGCTGGTGTATAAACAATAATACATTTCAGAATTTCCGATGTCGTTATAATGTCTTCCTTCACAGTCGAGTAAAAATAATTATTGTGTACGTAACGTGCGAATGTATACTCGTATTACACACATATAAATATAGCATTATAGCAATATAGACGAATAAGATTTTATTTCCTTTAAATTGTTAGTGTTTATATCATTAGATATTTATCATTAACGTTCTCATAGTGGGAATAGCCTTTTAGTACCCATTTCTAATGAAAAATTCCATGCAAAATCACAAACATATTTCAATAAAGACGTAATAAAACGTTCACTATAACGCGACGTACATTGTAATGATCTTGAGATGATAAAAGCGAATACAGAGATAACTTAATTGTAAACAAAACATCTCATATATATTTTTAAATACATTAAATATAATTAAATCTACACTAATATTATGATTATATAATGATTTCTCATTAACTCAGTAACTCTTCACACCTTAACCGCTCAACCGAGTCAGATGAAATTTGGTATCTAGATCATCAAGATCGTCGTATAAGTTCGTCTAGATAGGTCGTCCGGGGGACGGATCAAAGTTACTTTTTTTAAATTCACCCCTCGAGTGGGTAAAATGGGGTCGACGGTTTTAGTGCTATTGGTAAAGTTCACATATTTCGCGTAGGTAAACCCGGAGTTTCAGCTAGTTTATTTTATAATTATTCGAACGGTACACGTTCCCTCTTACCACTTTGTCAATCTCCTGTCTTTTATTTAAAGGAAAGAGAGCGCTCTCTTAGCGATAAAACCGTCCTTTGTGCTCCGCATTAATTTAAATTATGTATTGTAACTGTATTTTATTTTTACTATTTTGGTGTACAATAAGGAAATATTATAATCTATTCTAATTCCTTACCAGTCCTCCTCCTTGGTTGTAGTTGTATTCCTACTAGTTATTATTTCTTAAAATTCATAAATAAATATATCTAACTATTTTACTGGATTATAATAATATTGTTTCAATTTTCATCGATTTCAAACAAACCAAATTTTGAAACAATATTTTAATTAGAACACTGCATGAATTAAAATTCGCAAAAATATATATATTATGTTTTAATGGAATTCGATCGGTGGATGAGTAGTTACTGATTTTCTTACCGGTTTTTCTCGTAATACCTACATTCCGAACCAGTGGTGGCTTTACATTTATTTCAGTAACGTAACATAGCGATTCAAAATGCGTTTAAGAGCCTATTTGAATAAGGAATATTTTATTTTTGATCAGGATCAACTAGTGTAAAAATAAAAGTTCTGTCCTTTCAAATTTGCCTCGAGTCAACTAGCGATACATGTTTTTAGTCTGTTAAAAAATATAGGATTTTCAAACTTTTATCTCAAAAATTTAAACTCGAATTCGTTGAAATTCCTTTCTATTACACGTTTGGAATAAAAATAAAAGCGAGCTGACTGACATCAGTCGCTTCAATTGAATTAGAAGTCGAGATGGCCCAGTGGTGAAAACAAACGTGCAACTAGTTGAATACAATTCCATTTCTTGTTGGGACGTTACGTAACGCGACCAGTAGAATGAAGAGGCAGAAAACGTCACGTAAGGAAAAAACATTATGCTCCCTCCAGGCGACCATTCCCTCACTTTATCTGTGTCTCGTTCTGTATACTGTTATATATTAATTTTGATTGAATTTTAATAAAAATTTTCTCATTGTCATTTATTATTCTCAATTATTTTATGTTTCTGTTACTTAATACATAATATATACCGAACGAACTTCCTTCCAACCGGGTGTTGACACCTATCCTTTTTTTTTCCTTGGTGACTATTTTAACACTATACCCGCTGTTTACATACTTCCGTATTAACTAAGCCATATTAGTTTAACCAATTAGCAACAACCAAACAGCCAATAGCTGATATGGGATGCTATTTCAATTTCATGGTTTTTGATGTTGTGAGAAGTCTTCACACCTGTGTTAATAACCTACAACACAAAGATACAACTGAATCGGATGAATACGTGGCGCTAATCAATACCGAACGTTCGAAATTCTTGTCATTATTAAATTTACATTCAAATATATGGTTGTTATTGTCTTCATTGTAATTGGTTAGTTTTTGTGAAAGTTTACAAAGATAAATTGTCTGGAAATCAAAGTTGTTTTTTTTTTTATTTTCGGAATTCCTACAAACGTATATATTTGCGAAGCTTTTGATTATGATAAATCTAATATAAATCGTTAGTTAAATCTACTAATGCGTTCAACTATTTCATTAGACCTATGATATCGTAAATTATTGGCACATTATATAAATCTAGCGATTAAAGGTAGGAATATATACAGGTCATTGACATTGACAAGAGGCATAGAGGAAGTGAAATACGAGGGTGACAGACGGGCCGTTAACAGGGACGTTACAGCTTCAAGTGATATATGAGCTGCGAAGTGGCTTGGTGCCTGTCACTTCAGTTCCGCTACCGCACCGCGCCTGCAAAAAGATAAAAAGGATCCCGAAATACGTTTCACAAGTGGGCTGCCGGAAATGGATAGAAATTTACCGGGTACGGCTTTTTATGTCGGCCAATAGATCCACCGTATCGCTATCCAATTTCTGCTCTATGACGTATAATGTCCTTCGATCGTTTAGTTTCTGCTATCCTGGCTTTTATGTCTAAAGGACGGCGAAATTGACGATACAATGGTTTTTGGAAATTATTTTCGGCTTGATAATACGATATGTTTACAGTTATTCGATCCCAACCAGGAATTGGTATTGGTTTTGTTAACGTTTCTATTTTTATTAATCAAGATGAGAAATAAAATATAATAATAATATTTGTCAAGCAGCTGTCACGTTATAAATGACACCGCAGCGTGTAGTGGCTTAAGTTGCCAAGATTCCAGCGCTCTACCGACGTTAAACTTAATAGTTTGCGACTCTCTGATTTTACGATGCTTTTAAGTTTTTATACAATAAAAAGCATCAATATGCCATTCAACTAGCATTAACGATGTACTTTTGAAAGCTTACACGTATTAAGCCGCTAATTACAGGGCTTCAGAACATTACTATTAACGAGATTATTTAAATATTTTTGTTGTTATTCCATAGGAAATATATTATATTTATGCACAGATACGTTTCGCATGACCACACCTCGGCCGCCTTCATTTGACCTACGACATGACCTCACCCCACCCGACCTAAACCCAACCCTACATCACTGTGTTCAATGATTTAAGTTTAAATTACCGCAGTTCCATCGTCACCCAATAGATTTTCTCTAAATTGACTATTGTCTACTTACAACTTTCGAAGCGTCGACTATTCAATTTAATTATACAAAACAACATATTATAACGATACAAATATTATAATTAAGATCCAAAGAAGTTCAACAATATTTATGCGAATATCCAAAATAACATAACAACTGCATAAAATTTGATGTATTTGTGGGAACTGTTCTATAGATAGTTTGGTGCCATTTATTTTCTACATTTGTGATTGTAGCACTATTTACAAAACAAAATAGTGCTTGATGAAGAAACTGATGGTTTACTGAATCAGCATAATTTCAGACACAATGGACATATCATCTTTGCTCTCCTTAAGGAGTGATTTAACTTCTTACAGTGACAGTGACAAGATTACCACTTACAAACAGATGGAAAATATGTCCATTTTTTCCTGTTGTCTGTATAAATAAAATAAAATATATGCTCACATACATATAGTACTAAGAAATATTTCAACGTCTATTCAAATAATTTTAGACATATTTAAATGGATAAGTAATAAAGACTCGTAATGCTATTTTTATTTTGTTTTAACTGAATAACTAAAACTCGGATAATTTTCCGGAAACAGAATACCCTCTTAATTTAGTAACGGTATCGATGTTATATTTACAAATGGTTAGTCCCTAGTTATAGGGACAGTTCGAATTATTGTATAAAATAAATCTTAATGTTTTTCTCGCACTGATTAACGTATATATTGCGTCAGAATTTAATAAAGAGAACTCGTGCCATAATCCGCGACCGTTTACTCACTGGTACAGTAGTTGGTAACGAGGTAAAGCAGAACAGTTTCGGGGAAATTGCTCCGAGAATGTAGGTTGGTGTCATAAAGTTTCTAGCTGAGATGGACGTGTACAGAGTTGGAATACCTGCATATACCAGTTATTCAGTCTTATGTGCTCTGCGTCAAACTTTGTTAGGACTCTTTCGCCATTGTTCCAAGTTTCTAAGCATTCAGCTAACAATGGGACCATGCTGTTAGTCTATTTGAGCGACAGCTGCCTCTGATTATAGTTTGCAGTGCTTATTAGCTCGCTTGTAAAAGACAACTAGTGATGTTCATTGTTCGTAACACGTTGTCCGATATGTAGAAATATATATCTTCTTATACATCTCTAGTTTTATAGTATCGCAATATGTAATTTTTTTTTATTGATCACTTATTCGTTGATACATTACAACAATTGCATTATTAAAATGCTACACCATAGGGTGCTTTTTCTTCACCTATTTGCTGTTTTTGACGAATTTTTATTTCTTTTTGCATTTTTTCTATATTTTTTTTGCGATATATTCAACTCAAATTATTTGATTTCTTAAAATTTTCAATATTGATTTAAGTCATATCATATGATTGGAATATAGGTAAAAACAAACTGCAAAACTTGTAATATATTAAACTCGTAAAACAAGGGTAATAAGACGTAAGTAATTCTTAACACTTTGCTGTATTGAAGCATTTGATTATTAATTTAATTTACAAAATAATTATTATATAGGGACATAATTATTTTATACACTAACTCTACTGACCAATATATATTCGTTTTCAAACTGATTTATGATTCACATTATTTTCCAATTAAAACAGTAAGGTATGAAATGTAATTTCGCATTTTTTATCATGGAGTACTACACTCTCGCCTGACATTTTACATGTTTCGTTATTTCTTATTTCTCACTGAATCAAATTAGCTGAATGTTATTGTGGTCACGTGCTGAGTAGCTTTCCCTGCACGCGGCAAACACTAATAATTTTATAACTGCAATAATGCAATAATTATTTATATGCAAAACAAGGCAGATGTTGTGTGTGTTGCCAGTGTATTTATACCAATTGCCATAGCGATCAATTAAAAGGTGAAGTTGAAGGTGTACCATCTTGCGATGTCTTTTTAATGATGAAAAATATTATTAATTTTATATATAAGTTTGCAGTTTGTACAGTTTGTACATTAGTTAAGATTATTTAAAAACACATTTTTTTATCTGTATTCAAATAGAATTCAATTTCAAACATTTATTGTTAGTCAGCTTTAAATGAAATTATTGAGATTTTATTATTTTTTTTTAATTTACAGATCTATCATGGACTGGAGGACTGTTTTAGTGGTACTCAGCATTCTCTTTTATGTTAACGCATTCTCGAGTAAGTATCATTTAACATACGAATTACTTAATTTTCTAACATTAAGAACTTCGTTTTACGATGTATCCTGTTAAAGTTAATGTTAATGTCCTATTGAACAGCTGGATATAGTAGCCTACAAATAATTATTAAAACGTGGTAAGTTTTATTTGTTTTCGGTTTCATGGAATATCTGCTTATCCCATTATATCGAATTATATTTTCATATTATTTTACTTTATATTTTTACGATGGATAAAGTCTAATTGATGTTGTACGTTTTTTGTGATTATTAACCAAAAAATTTAAAGGCTTTCAAAATGTCTACCTTCTATAATTAGATCACTTTCAGCATCTCTATGAATAAAAAAGATTGAAATAAATACAATTTTAATTTAATTGTTAAAAAGAGTATTTTTTTAATTTTTGCTACAGATAAATAGCTTTATACACTTTAAAATTCGAAGCAATCATTTTAAATACTACGAAATGTTTGAATAAACACGTAAAAATATACACGGAGGGATTGTATCGGTTGGTTTATATCAAATGATTTACATTTGTTATACAAAATAGAACGATAAAATACTTGTTTTAACCGCGGGAAGTCGAGATTACTACTAGGTAGTATAAATATAAATATACACACATATATACACTGGAAAGATTAAGAACGACAGTGAAGCGCAGATACAGAATGAATAAAATATTTCCTGTTATTACCTACCTTACTTTGCTACGTAATTTGACTCGCGTGTGACCTCTGGCTCGACCTTCACGTTTAAATAGAATAATGTTCCCACAATCAAAAACATAGCTTAGATAATAAAGTATATAGATTTCCTTAAATCATCTTTGTTATTGCAAGAAAACTATGCTCGTTATTATTTTAGTTAAATTTAACCGATAGTGTATCATTATTTAAACATTTCATAGAAATAGATATTTTTCTGCGTCTTGCGATAAAAGGTCAAAAGATTAGCGAGACCTTTCTACGTCACTTGCAGTTGGGTTTTGTTTTAAGGTAAAATATGACTTATTTAGTTGATTGTAATTATATTCTTACACGTCTGTTAAGATTATATAATAATTATATTTTTATCTTTTTATGGACGTTTATTTCTTCATATTTTGCCCCAAATATCGTATATAATAATAATAATAATAAAAAGAAAACTATATAAAAATGTATAAGTATCAACTTTTGTTCGCAACAAAACCTTTAATGTCTCTATGACAAATATAATTATACATGATTAATTATCAAGTCGCACACCAAAACATGTATGTGATATATATCAATTTAAGCCTTAAATACTGAAAAAAATTACAAACAGTTTTTATGCTAGAAGGATAATATTAGACGACAACAAAACCGATGGCGTAGAGTCCATTAGATCTGGTCATTCTGGCACTAAGTTACACGTTCGTACGCATTCCCATCAGCTACCCAAACATTACCTAATGCGGTCATAAACCAACCACATCGCTCCTCAGATGACAATGACTTATGATTCGACCTTACGATGCTTTTTATTTTCTTTTATTACCTCTAAAGTCGCACTTGCAGAGTCGCGAACTCACATTCCACGATACATTTCATGCATTTGGCTTAAAATATTTTCACAAGAAACTTTTATGTTTACTGATACAAATTTTACTATCCATAACATTTTTAGGGTTTTCGTGTCTGAAATGGTGAAGAGTGTAACTTCTTAGTATCGTGAAATTACTGAGAAGTCCTTAGGATCTTTAGAAATCGTTAGAACAAACAAAAAGTGAATGGAAAAAAAACTAGACCGATCAGTTTGTAGTACACAAATCTATACCTCCGAATTTTAATGACTACATAAAACCTCAATAGCTAACAATAAAAAAGAATCGGTCGACAAACAGAGGATAAATATGTACTGAACTGCTTTGTCTTTGCCTAATTTTATAATAATATTTAAAAAATATCCAAAATACAATCGATAAAAATATACTTAATTCGTGTGAGCTCTTACAGGCACTTCTGAACAATTTACATTTTAAAAGTTTAAAGTTATGTAGGAATCACCAGAAAACTCAGAAACTACTCTTCTGGTTATATGACATGCGGACATTAATTAAGTACAATTAAATTTATATTTTTCAAAACCGCAAATCGTACTCATGTATGCGTACGTGTTAATACACAGATAACTATTAATTACAATTTTGCCTCGTAATATTTTGTTTATTATTACGTAATGTAAAACATATTCCCATTTGGAAATTATTTTAGTTCGTCTGAAATTTGGAATTCCAAACATCTCCTCAATCGATAAATAAAATAAATGTAAATGTTCCCCTGATGGACATAGAAGAGAGGCCCTCTTCTTGATACAAATGTGAAGCAGAATCATCTGACAACCTCACCGTTGAGAAAGGATTTTATAAACACAAATTAAGCCCATGAAAGTTCCCTAGTTTATACCTAAATTTTTTGGTTAAGGGACACATGTTCTAGTTGCCGGTCCATCTCGGCGATTAGGACGTATGTAAGCGTGTATATTTCTTTTATCACTAGTATCGAGTATAAATATTGAAAATAACTCCAAATTAATTTAATCTAAAGCCTAATGGCATAACGGTTTACTTAGTGGTAGGGCTTTATGCATGCCCGTATGGGTAGCCATTCATAATACATTCTACTACAAAACAGCAATACTTTGTATTATTGTGTTCCAGTTTGAAGAGACATAACAACCTATTTCTCAAGATTGCTGACATATTGGTGAAAAGATTTACCACCAGGTGACCTATTTGCCTGTCCGTCTACTTATTTGATATAAAAAAATATATACATACTGTATCAGATACAGTTCTCATTGAATATAAATATTATCATGTCAAGGTGTCTATGAGAATAAGTTCATTTGGGGAAGGCTCGTCGCATAAGTCTATTATAGAATCTTGTACTCTACTTCTCGTAGGCCCTGTGTTATCAATAAAAGTATAACAAGTGCCCTCAAATAAACGTTGATTACACGCCAAATGATTACTTTTAATGTGATGAAATGAAACAAATAAATTATACCTAAACTTAAAAATAAATGTTTTGTGTATAGTTTGGACTTCCCTTTGTTTTATTATCAGCATAATATTATATAGAAGAGTTGAATAAGTGTTTTATAAGAAATATTATAATTTGCCAATTGAGCAATAGCCAATTACATCATCACGAATACAATGAGACGTTATCAAAGCTTAGCCATATTTTATATTAATTAAGATAATCGTGCCTGCTATTGTTTCACCGAATATGCTATAATATTGTAAGATAAATTAGCCTCGTTTAACTTCAATGTATATATATATATAGATTATTTATCGAAATACGAAAAAAAAAAAAAAAACAATTCACTGGTAAAAGTCATTACGTTTCCATTGAGATTACACGTGATATTGACTCAAGAGGATTACGAAAATTCGAACGCTTTGAAAGATATAATCTTGTATATGTAAATGACCTTTTCCCCCATTTCCAGTCTAATTTTTACCCAGTCACGCCTTATGGGATATAAAAGAGAAACGGGATACATGGAAATAAAATATTCTCGGGGGAATCGAGTTTAAGGATCACATGAGTGGTTTTTTCTTACATTACAAAATATGAGTAGCATTTTTCTCACGCATATTAGCTTATATCGTTATGTACTAGATTCCGAAGACTATAAATGACCATGAAATACATTTAAAACTCTGTAATAAATAAATTAGTCGTATTATCTTGTATTATTTAGCGTGACAAAGAAGTTTAGAGTTAATATTCGTTGATTTTCATACAAAATACATATATAATTGTATTTTTTGGTAGGTTAAAAATAGTAACGATCAGAGTTTCTCTTTCTCGGTAGAATCTATATTCCTAAACACTGATAGGTATTCATTAAATTTTATAGTTAATTGTATAGAAGGATCCAAGATTCTACACAGTAAAGCTCCCTGAAAAATGGTGCTGCATCCACATAGACATGATAATGCTTGATTAATGTAAATTAATTTGAAATAAAATCGAGCATTTTTTTTAATTTCCAAGGACACGAAAGCTTAATTTGTGAAGACTTAATAAGAATATAGAAAAATTCTTAAGATAGTAATAAAAAACATTTTTAATTTTTTTTTCTAGAATATGGTCGGTCATGCAAAGACATAGGATGTCTTAATAGTGAAGTTTGCGTGCTAGCTGAGGATCCTTGCTCATATGGACGAGCTTCAGACTGCGGGACATATCCAACATGTAAAAAGAAGAGTCAAGTTGAAGGTAAAGAATACTACAATGTATAATACAATCAAAAAGAAATGTCATATTTGACAGAACTAAATTCATAGATTTTCCAATTTTCTTTTGTAAGGTTTCATCCACTTCTCAAAATAATATACTATGTGTTTAAAATGAAACATTTTTTTCAGGTTCACACTCAGAACCAGCACGACCATCCGTCCCTAAGCCTGTACCACAATCTCCCACACGTGACTTTGATTCAGCTCCTAGTTACCCTGCCCCTGCACCACCCACTAATACCCATAGTGGTTCTCCATACGGTGGTAATGCACCGAGTGGAGAAAATTCACCATATGGTAGTAGATCACCTTACGATAATTCTCCCTACGGCAGCAATGGCGGAAGTTCTCCTTACGGCGGTAGTAACGGTGGCTCGCCTTACGGCGGGAATTCACCTTATGGAGGATCGTCTAATAGGGGAGGCAGTCAAATCGGGGGCGGCTCGAATCCTTACAGCCCTAGCACCAACGGCGGATTCGGAGGCACTGGAGGAAAAAGTCCTTTAGACAGCATTTTTAACACGTTGAATAATTTCGCTAACGGTGGTGGTGCTGGAGGCAGCACTGGAAGTTCTAGTGGAAGCGGTCTGTCGAACATCTTTGGAAACATTCTCGGTAATTTATCTAAGAGTGGAGGCTTAAATGGATTGTTCAACACGAGACCCATTATGGAGAATCCAAGTTATCCCTCGTATAGCTCTAATTCGAGGAGTTCTAATTCCCAAAATTATCCATCAGGAAACAATGCTCAGCCCACCTATCAACAACCAAATTATAATAAGAATTATGGGCAAAGCAATGCCCACCACAGTGGAGCCTCTACAAGAAAGCCAGTACATTATGGCTGGAATGTTAGGTAAAGGAAGTACCTAAACATATAAAGCTTGGTGGTGTGGCTTCGATAGTCTTTATAATTTATTTAATGCTTTGCATGAACTACTATTTTAATTTAAGTGCACTTTTTTATTAAATTTCAATGAACAAAATACTTCTCTTGTTTTCCGAAAAGTTCGTGCCGATTTTGAAACACAATAAACGAGTATTTTCTAATTCTGAAATGTCACTGACCGAAAATACAACCTTTTCGGAAGACCAATTATAATGGTAATATACCATAAAAGTATGATTTTGTTAATAATTATAATTTGCTGCTTATATAACGTTAACTTCAATATTATAACAACTAATACTATTATGAGGCTTTTGTTGTTAATAAGTAATGTATTGTTATTAATTCGTTTTAATGATTTTCTTCTCTTCTTCTTAATGACCTTGACAAAATCTTTAACTAACAGATTATAAAATGAAGCACTGTATATGATGCACATGTGACCAATTAAAATCTGATATAATGACGAATATGGAATTTAAAGATCTGTAAAAACTAAATGTAATAATATTTGCATGTCTCAAATTATGGTAATACTTATAAGCCCTTTTATTATTAAAGCTCGAGAGCATAGATATACGTGTAATGGCTTCATTTGATTCCTTTTTCTCGGTACAGCGGGCGTGAGGTGCTCGTACGGCATATTTATCGGTAACCAATCGAATAAAGTCAAGACCTATATCCACCTTTCAAACTAGACGCTTATTTAGTTCTATAAAAATGCACTTCTTTCAAAAAAATTTTAATCGTATGATTTTTTATTTGAAAAATTCATGAGTAAAAAATACAATAAAATGTCTACAGATAATGTAAAAGTTTTAAACGTGTCATATTTTGAGTAGTTGTGAATACAAGCTTGTCTTTTTTTTACTTTGCAAATGCTTAAGCTTGTCGTAGATATGCATATCAGATACTGCAATGTATTTTCTTAATTTTATTTTGAAATACTTATAATAGTGTAATAAATAATTGAAATGTATTGAATACTCAAAAGAATATTACATAAGTAGACGAGATATATCCTAAATAGTGCCATTATTTACAATACTTAATTGTTTCTCATTTCAGTGTGACAGTGATTTTCACGTACCTGATACAACTATACATCCAGAACATTATAAGGAATTAATTATATGTAATTTAATATATGTATATTGATTTTTAAGGTGCTTTAACAGAAATAACTTTATCGTCCGTTACCGCAAGATATTTGTTTATATAATAAAATATATTTCTTACGTGTTATTTTATTTGAAAACTAAAGCAGTTCAATTTATAGTCATTTTTTTTTTTTATAACTATAAATGTACCGAATAAAACTGGTGCTGGTATGTGAAAAGGCAGTTAGATTAAAAAAAAAAAATTCAAAGCATTTTATTATTATTTTAAACAATAAGATTTTTTTAATTTCATTCAGCAATAAGGATCATTTAATTTAATTTATCTGATATCAAAAAACGCAAACATTTTAATATTTTGATGTTGGAAAAAATTGTGAAACATCCAAACTTTTCACTTTAATAATATGTTAATATTTTTTATTATTATTCATTTCTAATTATAAAAGAACAGAAAATGAGACTCCATAAGGATAGGATAATTAACATAAAATTTGTTTCTTAAGTGTTTATTCAGATATTCAAAAAAATTTAAATATTCAATAAATAATTACAAAATTGTAGGTAATTCTATTAGTTTATGATAATTTATAGACATAGACATTTAAATAGAAAATTCACAATATAAAATAAAATACAATATTGAAAAATCTCAAATAATACAAAAATATAGCGACAGTCATTACTAATTTATTATATTTGGATTAACAATAAATGCAAAGATACTTGCCAGTCAAAAATTAAAATAATGAAACTACATTTATTCATTATATGTAAACATTGAGTTATATAAATGATTAATTATATAAATAGTACCTACATTTTACGTTATATGTAATCAATAAATAATCTCAACTAAAACCTGACTACAAATTGGTTAATTCTATTATATGACAGCTTCTAGCAGCCATATCAGATTTGTCATTTATGACATCATAGCCTACAGCTCTATACCAAATAAATACTACGTATCTAATACACCAATTTAGGCTCGACGTGATCATACACAAATAGTAAATGCTAATCTCTCTTCACGTCGATCGTATATCAAGCCTTATGAAATATACCCATACATATATCATAAATGCCGAAAAATCGATCCCCGTAAAAAATTACTTTGTCTTTACGATATCAGTCCTTATCCCCTTAAAATAGAATCTAACTCTATTTCAATAGTTTAAATAATGTTTAAATCAATAAATTAAACATTTTACATTTTTTCCTTCACTCCTTTAGGGTGTCTGTTTTGCTGACCCTCGGTTGTTTTGGTTGCAACATTGCACGGACTTTGTTTAAAATCAATCCCAATATTAAGAAAGATAACCACACGCCATACCAGTAGTGATACACAGAACTGTAGTAGATCCAAACACGATCAAACGTCAAAAGAAGAAATGCAGCAGCTTGGTAAGATTCGGAATGTGAACGAAGGAACCACATTATGAAGCCAATAATCTTCTTTTTCTGTAATAAATAACATAAAATTAACGGATAATTGATGGATTACTTATGAACAAACATTGTGATCATCTAATTACATTTTAAATCTAAAAAGTTAGAATAACCATTTATTAAGGAATAAACTAAAATAGAATTCGACCTTTGTAGTATTCAAAATCACAATTATTTTATATCCTGGCATAATCAACCACTTTATCAAATATAACTTTTTTGGTCCTTCTCGCGATTAAAAAATCTCAAGGTCGAAAATGTGTTTCTTTGCTGAATGCATTTACATCATTTTATTTTATTTTTATTTGTGCACTAGCTGAACCGGCGGCTTTACCCGTGCAAAATTTATAAAACTTAACTTATAGCACACAAACCATCACCCCATGTATATTTTTTTTATGTGATAGGTGGCAAACGAGCAGCGGGCTCACCTGATGGAAAGTGACTGTTTACCCATATTTACCCCCTCGAGGGGTTAATTAAATAAGTAGCCTAATTTCATCGAAATCGGTTTAGCGGTTTAAGCGTGAAGAGGTAACAAACATAATTACTTTCGCATTTATAATATTAGTAAATGCATATGGAAAACAAAAAATACCATTCCAGTAGCATCCTTGTAATAGAGCTTGTAATAAATGTCCTCTGCCATCACGTAGAATGGACAGAAATATATGCAGAAGAAATACCCAGCGTGGAAACCATGCCATATCACGGACACAAACAAAGCTGCGTGCATCCTGAAAACAAACAATAACACAATTGCAACAATTCTTTCGAATGTATCAATGCAAAAACGAAATTAAAACATACTTCAAATTATTGACAGGGAATCTCTTGTATACGACCATAGCAACCCAATACTGCACAGCCTTGTTCCACACTTTCATTGATTCCCTTAGTGTGACCACTGTCTCACAACCCCAGACATCCATGGATTCAACGGTTTTGAAGTCATACTCTGCCATCTGAGCTTCTTTGTCCGACCTGAAATTGTACGATTTGTATTTTTTTATGTGTAAAATCTTTCCGCTCGCTTTACTACAATGTGTCGGAGTGATTTCGTGAAAGGGACGGAAGTGTGTAACAGGAAGCCGGAGAAGCGCGCGCTTTTTGATTTGACCAATGAGTGTGCTTGGTGGAACTAGATAGATTTAATGTTGCTTATATTATATTTATAGCAGATAGATGGTGAGTTGTCATATAATATACACTATACGCAATTATTGTAAGGATCTAACAAAAGTACCAGAACAAAAAGCACATATGGGAAGAGTTTCCACTTCAATTGGGTGACATCGATTGCTATTTTGTAAAGTATAATATCTTTATATACGTGGGCATTTAGGCGGTAACAACAAATAAGAGGAAATGTTTGATTATTTTATGTGTTATGTGCGGCAGGTCCAGTCTGCAATTACAAAGAGTAGTTGCAGTGGGCGATTGTGCTGAGTATTACATAAGGCCGCGTGTATTTATTTATTTCTTTAGTTTCGTTTGTAATATTCTGTTTTCGAAGACATGCATATCTATAACTTGTAATTTATAGGAATGCGAAAAATCTTTAGCGTGCCATCGACTGGCATAAGCAAATTGCAATGCTATCCACTTACTCACTTTAAATACATGTATATATAAAATTATTATTTAGTGAGTGGCGCATAAATCAATTAATTCTGAAAAGTAATTCACATTATCTTTTAATTTTAACATACATACAATTGTTGTAAATTAAAAAAGAGGAAGATTGCATTGTACTACGAAACTGGTAAATATTTGTATTTTTTACTTACATTTTTTTAAGCTTCAAGTAACCAACTGTAGGACCATGGCCAGTTCTATTTCTACCCTGCACCGGGTAAGCACCAAGACCTGCAGATGAACATACACTCTCTGCAAGAGTCATGCCTGAGTAGATGCGTTGTCGAAATGCAGCAAATAACGCCCACGGATATAACATTCTATATAAAAAGTGGCTATTGTTATGTTCCTCCGTCAAGATGTACTGGAAAACAAATACAATTACAAACACACAATAAATTTTGACAAAGTTACTTATTCATATAAATACTCATAAAATATTTAACAAAGTATTTATGTTACTTACCTCAAGGGGCCACAAGTTTGAGAATGCCAAGTAAAGAGAAATATAGAGGGGCACCATCCTCAGTATATTGATCGTAAAGCCAAAACAGTCCACATACTTGCTGTATGGCAAATGGAAGTAATCATTAAATGTACGATATCTGTAATATGGACCTAGAAAAATAGAAGGTTGTCTTTACTTTTAAATCTTTATTTAATAAACTAACCGATAGAAAGACCAGCCAAAGAAAATACTGATGAACTTTGAATCACTGCAGATTACTAAAACACTATTAAACTTCAAACAAAATACTATGGCCCCCAAATTAGCTATTTCAATATCCTAATAAGAATTGCAAAAATTTTTGGAGTTATTATTATTATTACTATGAGCCCTGAGTATCCCAAGCATTGATGTTGCATTTAATACAATGTCAAACTTGCTTATTCAACATAACTTTGGTTGAATTAAGCTATAAAGTTTTATTTATGTTTATAATTGAAAATAATATTACCTGTCAATAATCCAATATAGTTGAAAGTATAGTGAAACAAATCAATAAATTCCGGGTTGATTAGCTCAAGGAAATCATCATCTCTTTCAGTTGGTAACTTAGATTCTGCTTTAGTCGAGTCCAATTCCTTTTTCTTAGCCTCAGCGACAGCCAACCAAGATCCATTCATTTCAAAAGCTACTCCAACAACTCTTAGCACTATGATCATTTCAATTAAGTTGGTTTGGCCCGAAGAAGGGGGTAAACCAATGAGATATCCGAGCCGGAATACAAATAGATAGCCAAACATAAAGAAAAATGTTGTAACATGGCATCGTCTGTAAACAAGAAAATTATTTTAATTAATTTAAAAAAAAATTACTATAATTACTGAAATATTTTAAACCTTGATATATTAATTATCAACAGTATGACATACATCGTTCCTAAAATTTCATATTGAAAAATATATGAATATTCCGTTTTATTATATTATTATAAATATTAAAATTAACAATAATATCAAAATCAATAAACTCGGTTAATTGTATATTTGAAACAAATTTTACACCAAATAGTACATTTTCGTCAAACTTTACCTTTTTTTATAAATATGAATAAAATATCGGTACATAACCGATATATAACCGATATTTTATTTAAATACTTACTTTATTGTATCTGTTTTTATTATAGATATTCCCATTAAGCCGGACATAATCGGATGTGAAGCACCGTTTCCAGATACAATTATTATTAACAAAATCCCCAAGATAGAACCAGCCCATTTTTTCGATTCAATTGTATCTAACTTTCTGTAATAAGGCCCTACGAATACACAGATGAGAAGTAAGGATAAATAAATAATGTCGTTTAAATTCTTTGTAATAAACGCCAACATTTTTGTATGACCAATTAATAGCCGTCTTTAATACAATGTATATAAAAACTAATTTTTAAAAATACTCATTTTAATTTGAGCAAATTAATTACAAAATACAACTGCTTTATATTATTACACTCGAGATCATACAAATTGTACTCCTGTCTTCTGAATTCTGATTGATTATTTTTTTTGTAACCTTTACTTGAAGTTGACACTCATAAAATGTTGCAATACTATGACTTAAATTATTTTTATAGGTGCCAATGAATGCGATGGGATAATTCTTAAATCCGCTTATATTTACCATTATTTCGCTGCCTGTGATGGAATTCGGCTTATACTCACATTAGTCACATTGTTTGCGATAGGAATCCCCCATCGCCTAATAAAGCTGATTTCGAATTTCGTGGATCCGTGGGCACAGCCCTGGACTGCATCCTCCACTCTAAAGGGGCGCCTACAAAAAAGACAACCAAATTCTAAAACATATCAATTCTGACGAGTAAACACATTTAATATAATATAATTATATATTCATCATAAACTATTACAAACTGTATTTACATAATATGAATACTATCTTGCCATCAACAATTATACTTACATGTAAACCATCATCATTCTGTTGGTGTCCACTGCTGGACATAAGCCTCTCCAATGGCAGACTACTGAGCTCAATGTCATCCTCTGCACACATTGGGTATATTTTAACAACCTAGCTAAACGTCCTGAACTAATACGAAATGTGATAAATTTTCAAAAAATGTAAAATGTGATACTGTTTGGAAATAATAACAACTAACGACAAAAGGTCTGTTCAGATATGTAAAATATTATAAATATGTTTTTAACTTTTTTACATTCTTAATAATATGTCTAAATTATCATAAACTGTAATCGCTTCTTTAATGAGTTTAATGTAATGTTATGTTCTACCTTCTTCTAACTTTTAAACCACTCAATGGATTTTGATGTGGTTTTAGCTAATGGAAAGACCGATAAACGAAGAAGCTTTGTACATATACTTTGAAAACATTTTATACAAAATGGCTGAACTGTAATATATACCATTATAAAATAAATATACCTACTTAATATTTTAATTCCACTCGAGCGAAGTCATACAGTACAAATTATGTACGTATCATTGTGTAATTTATTTTATCCATGTATCGTATGATTTTCTTTAATCTGTGAGATTACTCCGTAATAGCAACGTATCTCGCTTGACAAGTTGACACAATATTGATTAATGATAATCATTAATCACAAGCACCGAGATATTCGTGTATAATGTTTTTGTTTTAATTTATTATTGTAAGTATGGATGCTAAAAATTTAATAAATACGGTAAAAGAGTTTCGTGTATTCAAATGATAATTGTGAAATTTTATTGCAGTATTTTCACTCATTCCATCAAGATGGATTTTACTTTGAACGACGAAATAAAAAAGGACATAATAAATAATCTGAATATTAAAATAGGTAACGATATTAACTTAGATAATGTTGCTGAAATACAAAGTGATTTATTGGATAAAAGAAAACATCTTGAAAACTGCGTAAGTAATTTTATATTAATATCTTACTGGACCATTTTATTTTATGTTGATTGTCACATGTTTTATTAATTATAATTATTTAACTTACATTAGTTACATGCTGCGAGCGATGTGGTCCCAACGAAACTAACTTCTGCTATCAAAAAGGCTGAACTTAACTCAAAGCAAATAGAAAAAATAAGAGAAAAGATGGCAGTGATGGTCAAAAAAGTTGAGACTTATATGACAAAAACGCAACCTTTAATGACAGAGCTTGACAAAAGGTTTTCTGCCATACATAGACTGGAGGAAGTATTAGTATATTTCCAATCATATGCTAGAGTTGAAGAACTAAGGTAATAAAGTTGAAATTATACCACAATATAGTTTAGACACTATAGTTTAATAATGTGGTGTAAAATAGTCTCTACAATTACTGCCTTAATTTTAAACATTATTTTGTGAGTATAATTTAATAGAATTTAACTAATCATGGGAAACACAACATTTTTAGTATAAACCTGAGTGATACTTTGTTTTAAAATGAACAAGCTATGGTCAACATATGTCATTAAAAAAAAAATTCAAAATATGGTACTAGCAAATTAGTCTCATCAAATATGATTCAATTTTAACTCTTTATAATTTTATCAATAGTGGGTCATTAGGAAAAAAGAAATTTTGTTATTATACAATATAAACAACTTTTTTAATAATAATTTCTATTCACAGCAACCAAATGAAATACTGCAAAGACGATGAACAGTTGGTATCACTCTATGGAGAGGTTAAGAACATGTGCAATCGCTACCAAAATACTCATTGGAATACATATGTCAAAGAATACACGCATTACTGGCATAATGTCTTGAAAGATAACCTTATAAGGTAAATATACTATTTAAGAATTAAAAAATGAACAGATGTTGCATATTATATTATTAACTAAATATAGTTAATTATACATAGTAACTGTAACTATATATTTCTTATATGTATACTCTTTGTTACAATAATAGTAACATTGTCATAAGTAGAATAATTGTGAGCTTAAAATTAACTTTGGTACATTTTAAGGTGTGAGCATATCATAAAAAAAAATATGTGTATTGTTAAAAATAATTAAGTTAAATTATGATATAAAATTATTCATAAAGTTCCATTATTTTATACTGTGTGTTATGTTATGGTAAATAATAAAATGATTATCAATTTATTACATGCAAAGTACATTCCTTTTTTTAGAATAAATTATTACATTTATTGTGTCAAAATCTATAGAAGTTTTATTTTTAGACATTATGAAGATATACTTAAGACACTGAAATGGCCATTCACCTCAGCATCAGAACATTCCCAGGTCCCAAAAGAAGTTTTGAATAAATTTAGTAATCTTACAAGGTATCTATTTCTGATACGAGAACCAAAGGATATGGTTGCTGAAGCTGTTTCTGGGGATTTCACAAAAGGTGAGGTTATTTGTACCTTTTAAAAATTTTACTTTTTTGTTATTGTTTTTCTGATAGTATTTTTTTTTTCAATTTAGACCAAGACCCCTGTTTGCCTGTGAAGGTTCTGTTAAAACCTTTAAAAAAACGATTTACATTCCATTTCACTGGATCACGACAGACAGCCAGAATTGATAGGCCTGAATGGTTCCTCACTCAGACTCTGACATGGATAAAAGATCATCAGAATTTTGTAATGAATAATGTGCAACCCATTGCTGATAAACTAGAGATACTGAATGTTAATGCTGTGGTGAGTACTTTCAGATGATAATATGTTGTTATTCCTGATTAACTATTTAATTTATTCGGAAGTTGGCAGTTTACAATCCCAAGACTCAAAGTATGTAAAGCCATTACTTCTATGATATTTTCCATTATTACAACAATTTATTACATTCTATACATTTATTTACTACTCTATTTAAATGTATGCAGAGTTCAGTTTAATCATAAAAACCCTAAATAAATTTGCTGGTTACTGCGCAGCCCCAACATCCCTTAATAATGTGTTAGCTAAATGTTCAATAATAAATTATCTGTAACCTAATTTAAAAGATTATATTTTAGGAAGAATTTAATGCAGGGTTGATAGCTCTGGCAGCTGAAAGACTACACACAGTTTTAGCAATTTATCATACACAAAGCTCTAAAGGAGAGATAGTTGATGTGGATGCAGCATTTGCGCATGCTGTGGACGAGACTTTAGGTTTTCACAAAGAATTGATGACTATAACCGACAATGAGATTAACAATGTTTTATCTGTGTTGACCAAAGCCGAAACTTTTGTAAGATGGTTATCTGTTGAAAAGAAATGTAAGTAATATATATTTAGATTTAGTATAAAGAAACTATCTCAATGCTAATAAAATAAAATAATAAGAGACGCTAGTTATAAAAGGCTATTGATTTCGAGGTCCTGGAATCAATATTTAGGTGGGGCCAGTAAAAAGTTATTGAATTTTACTGTTAAGATATTTTTATTGTTTTCACTTCCGTGTCTCGGAAAGCACGAAAAACCTTTGGTCGTGTGCATGAACTCTCGCGACTGTGGATCGATTGCCAGTGCAACTGTGTTTGCACACAAACTTGTATGCTATAATTCTGTGCAGCTAGCTAGTACCAGTTTGAATAAGCTCTTTGGCTAGAGTAGGTTAGGACATTGTCGTCACCAAATGACACTTTTACGAAGCGAAGTACTGGTACATTAATGACAACATTCAGAAGATAATTTATTCTGAGAAGGAATTAATGAATGAATGAAAAGTTATAATAATGAATCCGTAAATGATAACTTAATTCCATGCAAACATTACACACAACTCCTTAATAAAGTGAACAACTGATGCTAAAAGTAATTTACAGACGCCCTGGCGAAGATGGACGAGACGCTCGACAGCGAGCAGTGGATCGAGCCGGTGGCGGGCGGCGCGGGCGCGGCGGTGGGCGCGCTGCTGTGGGTGCCGCGCGGCGCCGACTGGTTCGTGTCGCTGCTCAAGACCATCGAGGACCGATACGCCATCCTGCCGCAGCCTGGCCACCGGTGGGTTGACACTTGGATATTGTTTACTCGGTGGTAGTGCTTTGTGCGAATCCGTCTGAGTAGATACCAGCCCCTCGTTAGATATAGGAGCTGACACAATCTTAACTCCCAACGTTGGTGGCGCATTGGTGTGATGTGGGAATGGTTAATATTTGTTACAGCACCGATGAACACTTACGATCTAAACAGGAAGGAGGTCCAGGCCAACATTAAGATATTTACTCTATTTATTAATTATGATTATAATGAAACTATTAGCTTATGATTATAATTAACTTTTTACTTCAGATTTATAGTGGGAATCAGAAAACATTTAGTAAAATTTAAATTTCAAACTACTGCATTTTTCACTATTAATTATTAAATGTACTTTTTAAGGCCTCAGTAATAATCTTTTTTTTTCAATACTCAACATTTTTGCAGATTGCAATTCCTAGAGCTCCAATTGGAATTGATTGAAGAATGGCGTGTACGTCTGACGCAACTGCTAAGTGCAGCTGCCGCCGCGCTGAAGACCGAGTCGTTCCTCGTGACGGGTCTGCATCCACTGATAGCTATCATCAACACGGCGCACCACACCCGGACTGTGCTCTTACAGTGGGCCCACTGTCTGGTAAGAGTTCTCTTACCTTGATTTCAGAGAAATCAATTCCATCCGTGAAGTGCTTCAAAATTTCACCTTTAAACTTAAATAACAATAGCATAGAACAAAAACGATTCCTGCTACTTGAAAAAAGGGTAAGAGTTACACGAACTTTTACGGTAGTTTATCTGCCCTTAGTTCTACTGTAACTCCAGTTACCGCCCGTAGCTTCGCCCGCGTGTGAAGGGTGGGGTGTTGCAGTAGTTAGGAATAAAAAGTGCTGAATCTGAGTGCTATTGCAGACTATAATCCATCTATTGACCTACTAAAATATCAATCCGTTCAGCTGTTCTAGCATAATTTAGTGACAAACAGCATCTATACAATTTTTCGCATTTATAACATTAGTAAGAAATAAGATATTTACAGCATTATCTGCAACTGCACTACTACAGACACCAGTTCCAACACTTCACGCAGCAGCAGCACAGGGACGACGAGAGCGAGTCCTCAACTAGTTCAGACGATGATGAAGAAGACACTGACGAGGATAACACAAAACAAGAAGGTAATTAATAGAAAATGGTGATAATCAAATTACAGTCACAGGCACAACATATCTGTCATTTGTAATATTCATAAAAGTAATATTTCTTTTTTATTATACTTTCTAGAAGAAGAAGTTGACGAAAATATGACTTTGAATGATGTAGAGGAACGAGCTAAGAAGTTGGCTCTGAATGAAGTGATTAGAAGGAACTCTATGCTTGAGACGAGTCAGTATGATATTGTAAGTATAAAATAATGTCCTATATTTCATAAACATTTAACTACCAAATTAATAATATTTAAAATATAATCAAGCGAGTCATACAGTAGTCGTATATGATGTTTAGCATCTGACATCTCACCTTGGTTTGGTTGGCAAAAATAACATTATATCCGTTTGGAAAATGAGTTGTTACTATCTGTCGCCCAACCAAGCACCGCCAGCGCTCATTGGTCAGATACACACTTCCGTCCCTTTTCACAAAATCAATCCCACCGAATCAAGCTGCTGGAAAACGAGACACGTAAAAAAGCATTTCACACACACATTTTGATGCTAGAAACATTTATATCCTACTTTGTTATAATTTCATATAAGTCCGTATGTACAGTTACCTACTTATCATACATATTTTACCGTTAGTACTTAGTGTTGTGGTGTTCTGGTTTAAAGGATGAGTGAGCCGGTGTAATTACAGACACAATAAACATAACATCTTATTTCCAAAGATCAATGACTTATATCTGAATTATATCTGTGTAGCTACGGGCGATGGCGACCTTTGTCTGCTTTAAATACATATTTATAGTTGGTATTTATAAAAATTGTTTTGAATTTGTAATTGTTACAGACTTCACCTATTACTAATCTAGCCGTAGCAGAACCTCTAGTAGACGAAGACTTGGAAGAAGCCGGAGTGTTCGGAGACGCGCCCGCCCTTCTCGCACACCTCAGGGATGCGGGTGTCGCCGCACTCGCTGAACACATCCTGCTCGAGTTCAAGGCCACCATCCGACATTACAAGAAGCAAAAGTGAGTGATATGCTATAAGAGGCCAACCTAAGCTATTTAGGTGGCAGTTTAAGTGATAGGTTAAATTAAACAATTAATAAATATAGTACGGGACAATATAGTATATATTTAAATAAATCTTGTTAACATTTCTTATTATTCAAGCCTATACATATCACAAATGCGAAAGTGAATAAAACTGTGTTTGTTACCTCTTCACGCTTAAACAACTGAACCAATTCAAATTAAATTTGGTATGGAGATAGTTTGAATCGAGGACGGACATTCATAGGCAATTTTTTTAATTCACCCCTCGAGGGGATAACGTTTTGTGTGCCAGGTAATTTTTTAAAATTCCGCGCGGGTGAAGCCTCATTACCAAATAAAGAATTAAATAAATGATACTGCATAAATTACATTTCATTAGACATTTAATTTAATTAGACATCAACCATCTCCACACCCACCGTCCACAGTGGACGGTGGGACGGTGGGGCGGTGGTCAGAGACTGGGTATGCCCGCAGATGGCACGCCATGCTGACGATGGAGGAGCGCGCGCTGTCGGTGTCGGGCGCGCTGTGCGGGCCGCTGGCGGCGCTGTGCGCGCGCGTGGCCAGCGCGCAGCTCGTGCTGGCGCCGCCGCTCGCCGCGCACCTGCGCGCGCACCTCGCCGCGCGCGTCGACGACCACGTCTACGAGGCGAGTGCG
This sequence comes from Vanessa tameamea, assembly GCF_037043105.1. Classification (NCBI taxonomy): domain Eukaryota; kingdom Metazoa; phylum Arthropoda; class Insecta; order Lepidoptera; family Nymphalidae; genus Vanessa; species Vanessa tameamea. The sequence goes on from NC_087317.1 coordinate 8,396,867, forward strand.
ACGCCCGCGCCGCTCACTATTTGTTATTATTTGTTTAACGACACCGGATACGAGCTCTCGATACTCTTTGCCTACCTTAATGTTAACGACGATTATATGTCGCTCGAAGACATATCATTGTCGTTGGCGAACCCCTATCCAATTGAATCATGTCGAGTCCCTTGCATTGAATGTAATAAAATATGGCGGATTTTTGTTTGTGGTGAGTTTGTTTCTCGCCTTTTTTGTCAAAATTATTTGACCCATCACATTGTTTGGTTATAAAAATGCAATTGAAGCAAAAAATAATCTAGGTTATATTTTTAACTTATTCAACTTAACAAACATTTGTTTATTAACACACATTAATAGGAGGTGGTCCTGGAGAGTTGGTTTAACACAGGCGGAAGTCTACAGTTCACTCACGACGTACAGAGAAACCTCGTGCCTGCTTTCGCGCCACCAAATAAAAATGCATCACAACTGAATCTACTCCCGAAGTAAGTAGATAATGCTTTGAGACGCATCCCAGACGGGTAATGACGGAATCAGGTGTGTCAAATCGCATTCAAGAATAAGATTTAAGGTGAAAATTGTTTATGAAATCGATTCGATAAGTTTGCTATCAACAACAAAATATTCTTTATTCAAGTAAAGACTTATAAAAGCACATTTGAATGGTCATGTTACAGCGTTGAATTAAATTTAAACCCAACACAGATTCGGTAAGTAAATTCTATCGAGAATAACCGGCAGGCAGCTCAGTAGTTACTCTTTTTCACCATTGCAATCCATGTATTCGTTTGCCATTCCTTTATAAAATAAAAATATAAATTTATTCCCATTAGGCTCAACGATGCATGCAAACTCCTCAACATGGATTACGGTGACGCACGTCGTATTCGCACTGAAATAGTTAAGCAGCCAGACGAAGCAGTGATATCACTCAACGACCAAGGCATCATGCACATACCACCTAACGAAGCTCTACGTATCCTCAACCAGAGGACGGATCTCTGCAATACCAGCTCACCGTCATCCGTCATGGATCTGTTTTGACGATACGAAAGGGGAGGCGTGCGTGTACATCACTAAATGTGCAAGCCCCGGAGAAGATTGTAGAATAAACTGTTTAGGTAACCTTTCAATATTATTAGAAAATTGTGACCGACAGGCGTACTCCATCGATATGTACGGATGAATTATGGAAAAAAACAGAGTTGTGTTACTAAAAAAAAAATTATGTGTGTGCAATACATACACATTCTATCTATGGTATTCTTTATGGATTCGTAATAACTTCATATCATCATACTGTTTCATAATACCTTGAACGGTTACCGAAGGAGCTTTATATGCAATCTTATTTACACTTATATTTTGTCTGTATTATAGTTATGTAAAGTAAATATATAAATAACTGTTTTTAAATCATTTGTTATAATTGGCCGCTACAGTGTTTAACTAAGATTTTAGAAGTGTTCACGAGCATAGAACTTGAAATGTATGCCTCAATGTAAATTTATAGATAAGTATTTCGTAAATGAATACTATAATTATATCTTATTTATTTGATGAATTGTTAACGTGTATTCTATTCCAACCACAGAAGGAGTCAAGATAAAAAACAACTTTGACATTGATTTGGAGCAATATCATTGGTTAAGCTCTAGTATAATCTATGGTATTAATTATTTGTTCGCGAAAAATTTACATTTTGAACGTCAGTAAAGTTGAATGTAATATAAAAATGTGGAACTATATATGAAAAAGGTGTAAGTAATTATGTGGAAAATGTTGAATTATAAATAATGATATACTAATCAAGATTTTTTTAGCAAACCGCAGGATATATAAATCTAAGGTTTGTTTATATGTACACCTTGGATTGGAATAGCGAGTTTATTAATATCAATGTTTCAACATGTAATATTACTTTTCTCTAGTTTAAAATTACTATTCCTTATTATTTTATATTTTATAAATATATGCCATCTAAATAAGATTAAATTAATAATCATTGTATTTGTAACGATGTATATTATGTCTTAAAAGGATACAAATATGTTTGTTTCACCCAATTAATGACCTCTAAAAACATAAATTTTCTGTTACGTGATTACACCCCCTGTAAAAAGTCATGATTTATTTGTGAAAATTTCCATAGACATCTTTTTTGTTTGTTATTCTTTAATTTAGATTATGATGCTACCTGGCAATAAAAAATGTAGGCACATTAAAAAATAAAATTATAAGTAACATATAACAACGGTACGAACAGTGTATCTGTGGAGACACAATAAAAACATTTTTTTTTTTTATAGATTTATGTATTTGGTGATTTGTGTTTGATTTATTTTTAGTTTTATTTTCTCTTTGTTACGTCGACGGACGATAAACGTTCTTTTTTATTTATTTTATAAAGGTTTTTTTCAAATACAATTTATATTTATACACAAAGGAAATTATTCAATGAAAACCAAACTCAATATTATTTGTCATTTTTATTTAACAATTAATATTAATATTGTTATTGTACAAAAGAGTAACCTAATATCTCAGATATACTCATAAATAGCTTGCATGACAGACTTATAACGATTTAGTATTAAAATTATTATATTCACACATAAACTTCTATCGAATGGCACAATTGCACATTGTCAAACTTTAACCAATACTTAATCATAGTCTGTTCACAGCCTTTCATTCAATTTCCACAATAAAATTCTAAGTGAACAAAATATTTAAGATTCGATCGTGCCCTTTCGTAACAGCTCAATAAATATAGGTAAACATTCACTCAGGTTTCTAGAAATTTGCGCTGGGATATATACCAGCATAATTTGACTTCGAAATGCAAATTAAATTTGTACGTCGTGACTAAAAACTAGTGTAGTTATCGATTTTTTTTTCATATGGCAAAATTTATTTAAAAAAATGCTCTAGCTTTATTTTCTATGAGTAAATGTTTATTGTCAGTGTCGCTATATTAAAATTTATCTTTTATACAGTTTTTGATTGGACATCTAACCATATAAATGTATCAAGGCACGTTTAGTCACGATCTTGTCATGAAGATTTGTGTAATTATCCTCCAATCACCAACAATACTTCTTTAATTCGTTACTTAATAACTACGGTTAATCTATTGTTCCAATTTAACATGACTTATGATCAAGAATGGATTTAATAAAGTCGGTTTGGATGATAATAGATATCACCAATTCTTTAAAAGAAATCGAATCATTTTTAGATGAAGAAATCAGTTGTAAGTTGTATATTAACTTAATACATAACGTAATAACTTATTATATAATGTTCTCATAACCAATACATCCAATCATATCAATAGATTAAACTATATCTAATATTCTATTATTATCACAAAGCACAGGCTGTGGATAAAGGAAACGCCAATATCAAAATTATTTAAGTTTTGTACTTCATTTGGCACGTCATTTTTTTTTCCTACGTTTGGAAATCTTCGACACGTTCTACCAATTTTTTTTAATACTTTTGACAAGATAGTTTTCTTCGTTAACTTTTTTAAAGGAAGAGTTGATCTAATCGATTGTACTTCCATTGACATTTGAATCGATTCAATATCGATATGATCAATAGCCTCTACCATCGATCGTTTCACGACCAATCGTCAACCCTGTTTTTCCAATAATGGCATCTGGATCGACATTATATATATTTTACAATTTTACTTCACTGTTTGTTGATTGGTTTGTTGCTGCTTCAACTTCTTGTTTTTTCGCGTCTTGGGATGATGAGTTCCACCACTGCTCGTCCCCAGAGGCCCAAGCAACAAACACCAAGTTTGTCACGATAAAGACCGCAAGCGTTATCCAAAATACCAATCGCCACTGAGTTAAAGTACTCTGCAAAATTATTCACAATTAGTTTGAACAACATCAACAGTATTATTATGAAAGTATTTTTAAAATGTCTGGTCAAAAGAGAAAATTGCATCCAATTTAATATAAAACAGTTAAAAACTTGGAGAAGGAGTAATATTTGAAGATAAAATAAAGAATTTGTGTAAGACCTGTTTACTTACATCAGGTGTTAATAGTCCCACTAAATATGGCGCGATGATACCAGTTATAGCTCCAATACCATTAACGATAGCCATGATAGTTCCCGCGTAGTTACTGCTCAAGTCTAATGCATTAACTTTCATTCCTGGATAGAAGGCACCCATAAGACCCATAGATGCCGTGAATAGTATCACCACAGTTTCGGTATTGCATCCAGAGTACGAGGCTAAGATCATGCATATACCTGGACCGACGGAAGCTGAAATAAAAACGATAGATTATATATTTACAAATGAGATTCATTAATAATTGCTCGTAAACAATGTTAGAACTTAAAACTTAAAACTATTTTCCTGGTGTATCACAATTAAATAACAAAATCATTTGAATTATAGTTTAATTGAGCTTTTATGTAAGCATCGATTGGTTTTGAATGTCCGTAATTTTATGGGTTAATGTGTCAAAACCGTCATACGAATTTACAAATTTGGTATTTCCAAAATGATTACCTAATTATAACCTGCTTTAGATCCATGTACGATCTTTTAATATCTAAGTATAACACGAGTATCTTGCAATACCAAACCACATTTCACTTTTACTGCATGTAACCAACGTGCATTCTAATTATCGACCTTGCAGTGTCAATTAGCTCAATCTGCCGGAACACATCACAATACGCCAACTTAAGTATTATGACACGCTTTCTCAAGCGACAACGATTAGTATTCTTCGTGCCCTCGCGGATCTTAATTATATATTGCGATGTATATGCAAAGCTTTGCTAATGCTTAAATAATCCATTCGAATTGAGATGTGATGTATAATCAATAAACCGCATCTTTCGACATTATTATTGAATACACTAACATAAATGTATGCTATTTATACAAATTTTGATATAAAATTGTTACACTATTGATTCCGAATGAACAATACAAATTCGGAAGAGTCATGAGCAAATGGGCCACCTGGTATGAAGTAATTTGTGCCATATGGGTGTTCAACACCACCGTGATTAATATAATGGCGTAAAACGACCGGAAAAGGGAATTCAGGAATCTATAGATTGCGAAAGCGTTATTTATGAGTCAGTGAAGTTCAGACCGTAACCCCATCTCCCATTCAAAGTCAGGCTCAGTGATATAATCGGGGCTTTCACTTTAAACACCGCACCTCTGACTACGAGGCATGGCCAAGGCTGAATCAAATCTACAACCAATAGGATTTTCGTGCATTTTAGTGTTTAATTTGAATAAGATAAAGTGTCATTTTTCCATATTATTAATTCATTTTATATCTTCTTACGCGTGAAAATTACCGTCCTTATATCAGACGATATTAGGATTGATTATATTTATTGGGATGGAAATAGAATTTTCTTCTATTATGGAATATTAAAGTATTTTTGTGTAACAAATCTATTTTATATGACAACAATAAAAAAGAGCAACTGCAAATAGTTTTCCTTACCTATGGTTGTAAAGGTCTTTCTTGCGTTTGTCACAGTCAGCCATTGTCGTTTAACTATTTTGTCGCACATCCATCCGAATAAAATGGAACTAATCCACATAACCGCGTACGGCAGAGCGGCGAGCGTTCCGGTCCGGTGAATATCGAATTTTAATACTCCAGTCATGTACTTTGGAAGATCTGTCACCATTGTGAAATATCCGTAGTCGTGGCCGATCTGCGACAAAATAAATATTTACCTCAATGTGGTAAAATTTCCACGGATATTTTATTGCTCAAATAAATTTGATTCAAGGAATCGTGACTATAAATAGATGTAGCATTGATTATTTGTTCGAGGTCCAAGAGGCGTTATTTATTGACAGCGTTCATGGTTCAATACACAAATATAACTAAAATAACTGAAATTGAATTTCCTTATCTTTTTATCATCAGATCGTGTATTCTCAGCTTAAAAAATATTTCAATAATTTCGATTGATGAAATTATCAAGGATAAATCTACACCAAAATAAACTTAAGACTATTTATGATCCGCAATTATTTTGAAATGTTATTTAATACGCTTTCATTTTATTCCTTGATATACATTATAATATAATTAATTTGCTCGGATGATTATAATTTTACACATTTGCTATATTAACGCTAAGTATATATGATATATATTTAAGTATTTTTTTTATCTTTTATCTTCTATGTTATACAGAATCGTCCAAAAAGGCTATGTCATAGAAATATTTTCATTAAAATGATATTAATTTCTCGATGAACAAATATTTTGAAATAGTATTGTAAGCGCATCATAATTTTAAACAAGAAAACCTATATTGTTAAAATGAATAAGTATATGAAACATACCTGTGCACAAACCAGAGCCCAGAGTGGGACGGACATGAAAATGGGTTTCCAAGGAATTGCAGAAGGTTGAGTGTTCTGATGCCTGCCTAGAGCTTCTTCGAGATATTTTTTTTCTTTGTCAGAAATGTAAGGGTGCGATTCTGGGTCGTTATAGCATAATAGTGCCTGAAATAACAATAAAAAAAGGTTATTTTTATTTCCCAAGAACTTGCATTTCATTTCATTAAAAATACATATATTATATCAAAAACCTACCCATAAAATGAACCAGAGTATACCAATGCTACCGAAAAGATAAAAAACTGATTGCCATTCGCCGGTCTCTTTGATGACCAATCCTGAGAAATATGTTCCTGCAATGTTGCCGATTTGCGCTCCTCCAAATACCAATGAACCCATTCGTCCTCTCTCAGAGACCGGGGCCCATCGAGCTAACATCGCGTTTAACGCTGGAAATGTTGTACCCTAAAAGGCAATGTTTATAAAAAATATAAATTTCAGGTAATGACGTATTTTTATTTCAATGAGGGATTTTTTATAAATGTTAATAATTATATACCTCGCCAAGTCCCTCCAGAACCCTTAAAATAATAAGCCCTGTAGCGCCCCCCATGTTCACTGCCCAAGGAGTTAGCAACGTGAATACAGCTGTACTCAGAACACCAAAGCCGAGTGAGTATTTTCCGCCGAACCTCTCAGCGAGCATACCTCCAGGTAAGTGTGTTACTATATACCCGTAATAGAAGGCACTGAGGATAATGCCTTGAGTCTCCTCATCCCAGTTGTATCCGCTTATTTCCTGAAATATAATAATTCCCTATAAAGTAACGCAAACATAAACGTAACATATCTAGTTTTTAATGTTATAACACCAAGTTAACATAAAAAATAATTTTAATATATTTTTCAAATTAAAAAATAGATATATAAACGAATAAATCAATTGATATTCAACGGTAAGCCGGTTAATAGTTATTAGGTATTCGAATTTTCCAATCTTAATACTTGTAATTATTTCCACTGTTTTTTTTTAAATTTGAAAACTTAATCAAAACTCAGTCAGAAGCGTAAAAGATCGTTGTTAATTTAGCGGTTTTGAAATTAATTACTTTGTAATGGAAGATCGAGTTAGCAATGTTCGTTTTTGTTACCTACGTTAAGGATTAGTCACATTCGAGTTTAGTGGGCCATGGTCTAACCGCGGCTTCCATTTTTGAATCATATTATTATTAATCTAGTGTAAACTTTCCGTTAAACATCGACTTCTAATACCGAAAATATAATCTAATTTAAGTATGGTAAAGTTAAATGATTTATTAATAATAATATAAAACGGTAAATAAGTTCTCGCCAAATTTGATGTGTCACCGAATTTTAATATGTTGCTTGATTATTTTCTAGAGACTCCATCAATATAATTTACATCCAAAACAAATATGTATCATTTCAATTGTGAATTAATGAAATACTTTTATCGTATAAATTTGCAGAAAGACAAATATTACTAAATGAAAGTTTACAGGATTTTAACCATGATAATTTTAAATTAAAATAGGTACTCATCGTTCTAATAAATCTACCTACATACATTTATGTATATGTAAATAACACATTTTGTTCACACACGAATTTGTATCACCGCTTCCTAGTTAATATTGACGGTTTAAAGTATCTAAGAAAAAATACATTTATAGGTCATATAGCTCACACGTTAAAGAACATCCAAACTGGATAACGACTTTTAATGTACCAACATTCCAGTGGACCGTGGGATAAATACTTATTTCGAGTTTAAATATAAACATAAAGTTCTACTTTAAATTGAACTATTAAAATATTAAAATAGTCAATAATAAATTTTGAATTGTAGTCTTACATATTACGCTTTTAACCCTTATATACGAGACAAAAAAGATGAATTATAGATAGATAGATAATACTGTCGAGTATTTAATGACTTTTTGTGTCTTGAAAACTACTTTGATTTTCTTGACACGTCAACTCTAAGCACTTCCATATAAACTTATATACAACAAACGATACTTCATATGCCAAAAAACAACGAATCTATTAGTCTACAGCGGGATAGATAAAAATGCAATTTGATTGGAGTCTTTCGTCAATCTTTGATCAATTAACAAAAGAAATAGATACTTATATGATTACGAAGTATTTTAGTGTATTGTACAAAATAATTCATCAATCGATATGTTAACTGACTAAGAATTCAAATTGTGCCAAATAAATATACATAAATACATACAATTAAAAGACTACACATTCTGGGGCAGTCGTGTTAAATACTTTCAATACAAAAAGTTACTTAACAAAACCTATTTAAACACATATAAATGAAATGTCCAAAACTATAATCTTTTCCAATCTGACACCGTTTTAAAATTGTTATTTCATACGAAATAAATTGGTGATATCATACGTAACAAATTGGTGAATTATTATTGTGTTTTACCGTAATGGAATTTATTTATTAACGATAACATTTTAACCGATTTGGTACAGAAGTGAAAATCAAACAATCTATACTAGATAACTATAGATAGATTAGGTTTTAAAAGGTACTAACTGTGGGATCGGCGATAACTTCATCCAGGTCACCAGGGCAGGAACCGTCCTCGTAAGCCGGTGTAGGTGCGTGCCGTCTCACCATCTGTGTTATCGCAATGTTGAGGCAAACCCGCATCGTGTACGCGTTCGCGACTGCGAGGAATCCCATGATCGCCATAACCCATCGTTGTGGTATCACGAATACTGTTGAAAAGAGTAATAATTTTTAATTATCGCAATAACATTCTATCAAATATGCAAGAAGTCTTAATTATATACTTTTTTTTTTTTAATTATTTCAGACTCGTACCCGCGCCATTTCGTGAGTGTTTGCTTTTTTTTTCGACTTTCGTTTTGTTTCGCTTCGTTAATTGTGAATTTCTAATACATTTTATATATCAAAATATATTTAATAGAGTGATATAATTGCATGTATTATTAGTCTTATTTAATAAAGTATGAAAATATATAAGTAGACAAGTTTCTCACGTTTCCGTTTCCGTTTGTTAAGCGTGTTTTTTTTGGTTTATTTGCTGAAGTTTTATCGAATAAATATAATGATAAAAAATCGTGTTAGCGCTTAAAAAAAATAAAAAAACAGCCTATTCATGTGCCACTGCTGGTCGAAGGCCTCGTTTCTCTTTGAGAAGAAGATTTGGAACTAAATTCTACAAATGTGGGTTAATACTTATGTGGCAGAATGTCTTTGAAATTAGACACATGCAGGTTTCCAAACATTTTTTTACTTTCTCGCCGATTTATGTTCACTCCACGGCCATAACCCCGTACTGGGTAACATTATTAATATTATAGGTATTTATAAAATCGAATGAAGAAATCTCTTTGTTTGCGAATAACTTGAACGTGGAAAGTAAGAGTAAGTACTATGTACACATTTTAAAGCTAAGATTATTAGATATTATCTTAGACTAAAGGCTTTTAAAGATTCTCGATCTTCGTTCCGAGAAATACATTCACGTCATGGAGAATTGAAACGTATATTATTAATGTTTAATTTATTAAAATTCGGTTGCACCGGGCATCTTCATTGACATTTAACAATTCCTCCTTCCTTTTAAAACAAATGCAAGCCGAGTCTTAATTGGATTCTTAGAAACTTCCTCAATTTCAGTTTCGATGAGGTTATGTCTGTTTTAAAATCCGCTCACATTTGTTTTAAGCATTGAATAGTGTTCAGAAGCATTTCCTTATTCATAATCGGAGTATTTTGGTCAGGGAATTAACATTAAAATTATTTTTATTTCTACGATGCAAGCATAAGGTTAATTTAAAAAATATTTATAATATTTTCGATTGATTTGTATTTATAAATAAAATGACAAACTAACTTAGGCAGAGTTTGATTTTGGGTTTATTTATTTAGCATTACCAACAAACATTAATAATTAGAAATGAACAGTATACGTAAATATTGCCATACTCATAGGTAAACATGACATATACAAGACACAATATACATCTTAAATAAAAAAAAGAAACAACAATTTAAAGTGTTATTAAATATATGTACAATGAACATGTGGCAGAATTACACCCGACACATATAAGCTTCCTTACATTGTTTTCCAACATAGCCAAATACAAGATGAATTATATATATTCTAACTAGATTCCTTTATGAAACGTCAATTTGTGCTTCCCAGGATTTAGACCCATGACCTTCTTTTAAGATGTGCCACTTGTACTCGCTTGTTATATATATTTTTAAAAGTAATTTTAATAAACGTTAAAGATTATTCCTTATTATTTCTATTTATATATTTACATTTACCGATTCTACCTCAACCTAAATGAATATTGTTTTTTAATTACCGATATGATTATCCACCAACGATACGAGGCACAATTGCATAATACATCCATAATTTAATTAACATTAATATCGATCCGCAGTAAAATTAAGTAAATAATTATGTCTTAAAAAGAAAAAGAGAGTGGATTAATGAAATTGAAGGTGTATTAAATATTGTTAAAATTTGTTGATGTGTAACATCTTCTATCACGCTTTCCTGCAATATGTGAGGGTTATTTCGTGAAAATGGGACGGAAGTGTGTAACTGGAAGCGAGTTTTATTTGATTTGACCAAAGAGTTAATAATTTCATGCACACTTTTAACAAAAATCGAAATATACAACATAATATAAGAAATATATTTACAATTAAATTTGGTACTTTTTAAAGATAGAAAACATTTTTCGTGCTATATACTAATAATAAAATAGACGACAACATTCAGGAAATATTTTGCATGAATTTATTACACACCAGTGTCAATAATAACGTCACACGTACATTTACAAATATTTAACTATATACCCTGTTCAAGTTAGCTTGATCTTTTTGACAGACGGGCTAGTGATGAGAAACAGAAAATATAATATATATAACAGTCGATGGAACGATGGAATGCGTAATTTAAATTAGAATTCAATATTTTTTTAACTTATTTTTCTAAAAAGAGTTAGGTATATCAGCTAGACCCTAACCAAAAGGACCTCCATTCGTAACAATAACTTAACAATGATCTTTAATAAGGATTTTTGTAATCGATATTTGTAGTAGTTACTGCCTATTATTCGCGTCCCTACCGTCCGACCGAAGTAATATTGTACAAGCGTCTATCACTGTAAATATCATATCTACTGAAAATATCAGTGTTTCTATTTAAATTTTACTTTGAAGCAATAATATATAATAGAAAAAGTCTTAAAATTTTCGGATAACGCTTGAATCTTTAGGGATTTTTGTATTATATGTAATTTTTTAAACATTTTTACAATTTTTAAAATCATTAAATTAAGAAAAGAATATGTACGTCAGTGCAAAGTTATATCGATCAGAAAAATTTACATCTGTCAAAAAGATCGAGCTATCTTGTACAGGAGATAATATGTTGGAATGCTTAAAATTTTTCGAAATCGATTTTCTTTTGTCTATACCATTATAAAATTGAGTGTATCTATGCTCGTTTTAAGCATTATACAAAACATACTGAACCGGTTTTAATGTAACTTCTTTTATTTAAAATGTTGCGATGGTTACGAAATAAAGGCTCTAAAATGTATACGAGTCGCGGGTAAATACGATATAATTATAAAAGGCGTCAGGTGATCGGCTTATTTAGAATGCATTATTCATTATCAGTATTGATAAAAAAAATAAAAAAGTACCTATATTTTTAGTTAGGTACGATTCGAAAAAGGTTTTAATTAAATAACATGTTGCAAGCCACATTCAATGTTGAGGCCGTCGCACCATTGACAATGAGAAAAATAAAACCACTAGGATAATAAAATAAAAACGTTCTTAATGTATATTTTCGCATTTTACGTGCAAGTTTTGGTACGAATCGCCATTCTATACGATCGGTGTTTCGTGAAGGTCAACGGAATTAAGATCGGACGCGCTGGAAGGCTTAACCGCCAATCAAAATTAATACACAACTTTGTAAATAGGTCGTTTGTGTGAAAACAATAGATACATCATTTACTGTTTCTTAACACGATTTTAAGATGAATATTTCCTCTTATCGTAATTTTTCATTAAGTTTCATAACAGACTCGGACACGATAATAAAACTCGAACAATGAAACTTGTGTCACGAATAATTACAGAGAAGTTATTCGAATGGACAATGGCGAGGGATAAGTCAAATCAAATGTACTATTTAATTGTTAGGTACTACGGTTCCTGCGTGACGTATATGTGTACTGTACTGTGACGAGATGGTGCATGCTGCATACAAGACATTGTACATTGTATTGATCAACGTTGCGAGCGAAGTGACACAGTTTTTGCTTTGTTAGATCGGAACGCTTACGACCAAATTTAAGTTATTGACCGCTAAACTACCGTAAAGAGTTTCGAGGCTATCATATGCTATTGCGTGTTTTTAAATTTGTAACAATTTGAATGCATATTATTAGATATTTACTTACATAATCAACATATACGTTTCGATATAAGACTTATTATAGTTACATAAAATTGGTACATAGAATATATAACATTTATTACCAGTCACATAAATAAAAAAATAACCGTTATATATTCAAATTAAATTGTGTTAGCTTCAATTAATATAATTTTGAAAAATGATAATTCAAAAGTGCTTGTAAAAGCCTACTTGAATAAAGCATATTTTGATTTTGAGTTAAAAGTTATTATTTTATGCATTTTTCTATTGATAAAACATAAAAGACTGAAATATTCGTATCAAATTTTAGTATAGAACAATAGCCTCTTTATTTGAACCTTCGTCATCCGTATGTACCGCAAAAATGGAGTTATTATTTCCGTTCCATTACAACTTTAGAATATTAAGAGTTGTGACAAGCGAGGCCGTTAAAATTCCCGTTCAGAAAAACCAAATTGTGGACCGTCCGAATCGACGTGTAGTGCCGCTCGTGTATAAAAACTGGCTTTATGGAGAAACTGGGCACGTTCCCGTCTGACTCGACTAGCCAAAATTGGCATTGGAATTGAGAAACTCGTTAGAAGTGTTAGTTTTTGTCGACGTTCACGCAGATTTCTATTGAAACGATGTTGCATTCCAGCGTCGCGTCGTACGATCCCTGCCGGCCAATGGCAGGGCTGAACAAGTTGCCGTCGGTAGACAGGCAGGCGGTGTAATTTCGTACGTCAACATAGTTACTATAGTACTTTATGAAAAGTCTACTGTAATACTTTGTTTTTATTGTGTGTTATTGCATTCAAAATTGATGACGATATTCATTCACAAACTATTTACACAGCTGTAAGGTATCTGGAAAACATAGCAATGATATTCCATCAAAATTTTATCCCCTCTTTTAAATAACAGTAACTTCTGACCGAATCAAACGGATAATCATCATCATCAAATGCGTAAAATTGGAAAAAATCTAATAAAATACATACAAAAAATTCTATTAACTTTTCCTCGACGTCATTATTTTATTGATTCGAACGTAATGGTATATACTTAGATAGAGTGGACACGTGCGCATAATTAATGTAAGACGTCAATACGTTGATAAACAAGCCAGTTGCATTAGTAACATGCTGGGCCTTTCACTGCGGTGCCACTCTTAAATCAATCGGTCGGTCTGCATTTGCTAAACATCGTATATCGTGAAGTGATCACCTGAGACCTTCGGAGTAGGCGGCAGGAATTGAACAAGCATTCATCTAATAGCGAGTTGCAGTAGAGCCGTCGGACAGGCCGCCGCTCCCTTTCACCGAAGTGCATTAAATCACCCGGCCTCTGTCGCGTTTATTACCGCGTAGGCGGGACAAATGATAGATTTTCCCAAAGATATAACAGAAGAAAGTTAATTTAATCCTTATTACTATCCTGTATTTCTATTTTATTCGTCAGTTGTTATGCATATCTATACGCAACAGCTAATTATTGCTTTCATAATTATTATGAATGCGTTATATTTTAAAGTGGAAAATCATTTTTATGTCAATACGTTTTTTTACAAGAGAGAAAAATTCAAATTCGTCTCAGCCAATTATTCACGCGTTCCATTAAAAAAAATAACAGAAAGATTAATAATATAGCACATTTTTTATTAAAAAATATTAATATTAATATATTGTATGTAAATAAAAAACGACAGAAATAATTGTTTTTCGATAATGTTAAGTATATACTTAAATAGTGTCGGCACGTATATTTATAACCAAGATTGTGCATTAAGTATCAATAAAATTTGTCCAAGAAAAGCAATACCAGAAAGTTACTGATTTTCTCTGAAAAAGTAAGTTATTTAAGAAATATTTATATCGATGACTTAAATATGGATAAATAAAAAAAATCCGCGTTGGAACGATGACAATAATTCTAGCAATTTCCCCGTTGAATTGCAAGTCCGAATCTCTTAGCGACAAAACGTACCAGCCCTGCTATCGCCAGCATGTAAAATAAGATAAGGAAATATTTTATGTAGACTCATCATCATCAGACTCAAACATTATGAAGATAAACTCAAAATAACATAAGTAATGTTAGTCTGAAGAAATAGATGCGGTTCATTTTTAATAAGGATCGTTTTTATTTTGAATTTATTAGACAATACACGATGTTTCCTTTGTGATATATTATTAGTTTCAGATAATAAAACAGAAATGTATCAAAGCGATATTTTCTATTTAAACGAGGAAACAATGATATTGTGATAGCTATAACTCATTTCTTATGTATATTAGCTTCAGCGTGAATGATATACTTGTTGTAGAAATTTAAAAAAAAAACATTACGTTAGAAAATTTATATTTTTTCCGTACAAATATCATCCACTCATCTCGTTGGTGGAAAATTAGTAATACTTTGCTCGAGTTGTATCTGCTGCCTTCTTATAATTTTATATTGAAATGTTTAATTGTGTTTTTCTTTTATGGCATAGGATGGCGGACGAGCATATGGGCCACCTGATGGTGAGTGGTCATTACCGTCCATAGACAATGGCGCTGTAAGAAATATTAACTATTCCTTACATCGCCAACCTTGGGAACTAAGATGTTATATCCCTTGTGGATGTAGTTACACGGGCTCACTCACCCTTCAAACCGGAACACCAAGTATATAAATTATAAATATCTAAAGTCGTATTAATGTATGATATTTTTTAATAATTTTCTATTCGAGACGACTTAATCATTGTGTACGGGACTAACAGCAAATACAAAAGCACATATAAAATAATAATCAAATGTCCGATTTCGAAATCGCAATTTAAGATCCACGTATCCTATCCACTGAGCCATTGAGGCTTTACTCTGTACCGAATTTCATTAAATCATATTTATTACATAATAGACATTACTTTCGCATGTAAATAATTAGTTATATTAAACATATTCATATTAACAATGTTGGCTTTATTTTATTTTTATATTTTATTATTAAGGACAACTTACAAAACATACACCATTTATAGGTTAAAAATAAAGGTAATTACATATTAAGCTAAGTGTTGTTTCAATTAAAAGTTATCACGGCATAGAAAAGGACAATTTTATCTATTAACCTAACACAACTTTTTTCTACTATGTTATACAAAAAGGGACAGAAAAAAAAATACTAACAATAATAATACAAATTTATGTTAATTTTTTGAATTTTTGGCTTTGTTAATTATGTTACTATAGATTAATATTTAAATGAAAGGTAGATTAATTATTATATTACTGTAATCAATGAAGATACTTAACAGGTATGTCATTGATTGGTGTTCCAAATACAATTATAAAAAAAATACCACAGGTTAATAATAATTTTGGATTCTAAGCCCAATTGGTAATAATTCGATAAAATCTTGTTTTCGTCTTAACAATTTATTAAAATTTAAGTAATGGTTAAATTATATTATACATAATCTCTTTCCTCTTAGATTATGAGAGTGAATAGAGAGTGCACCTGTGTGTGTGTGCACACACTTGTGCACTATAATATGACCTGAATTGTTGGCTGCGATTAGTTAAGTTAAGGCGACATTATTATTGCAAGTAAATTAAATTATTTTTAAAATCAGTAAAACTACTTACATTGTAATCTTACGACCAAAAATTTAACCTTTTGTATTCCGTTCGAAACTTGTAACGTGAATAGTTATCTAGAATGAAACCAATTCAAAACTTTGTAAATTTATTTTACAAAATTGTTCCTTGTTTAAAGTCAATACTAAAATTTACGACGTCTAATGTCTATACAAAATTCGTGAAGTATTTAGTAAACAAAGCGTATTCATACAAAGTTACTAAATTCTAAATTATCGTCTCTTCCTCTATTGGTAACTAGTACGTGCGATGAATACGACAGGAATTTATATTTGTATAATGAACTATTATAGAGATGAAAAAACTATACTTTGCGATCTGTAATTGGACGAGGTTGCTTCTTGCAATTGAAGAATTCAAGGTATAGTTTTAAGGTTAAAATAGTTGAAAATTAATTTGCGATATATTTAAAATTAACCAACTTTTTTTTATTCCAAATTAAATTTTTCCTTAATAAACAAAATATATCCTTTTGGATTTGAATATATCGTCTTACGTAAAAGGGATTGATTGAATCAAAGGTTGGTTTATGTATTGTTATGTGTATTTATTTGAATTATAATTGTAGCTCATATAGATTTTGACACAGAGTATTGTAACAGCATTTATTTACCAATTTATAATATTTACCAAAAAATGTTGTTGAGGATTTGATTAGTTAAGCAATACAATGAGTCACTGAGATGAACAAATTAATCAGTGTTTATATAAACACCAGCCGATTCACTTTTATAGAAAGTAATATATTTCTAATGGTTTAGATTCTTTAGTGCCATATTTTATTAAATAATATATTTAATACGAAAATATATACTTAACAAATTAATAAATCGCATAGCATAAAACTTAAACGTTATTCGAAATGTTATGTAATTTTATATGATGTTTAGTATGTATATATATATAATTATATATAGCGAAGTTACGATATCACATACAAGTCATAGTGATGAAAATTGTATGAGCAAACAAGAAATAATCTCTTCGAGCATCTGTTAAAGGTCCTCATAGATTGGAAATCACTGAAACCGACAAATTTCGTAACTCGGCCTTCCTCCGTTTTTACGTACATTAGATACTTTATACTAGTTTCTAAGCGCGACCTCGTTTACAATTTAATTACAAACTCTGGCTTAATTTGTATTCAGATAAATTAAATTTCTAAGATATTTCCAGTGAAGAAAATGTATTAGTGTTAATAATTATGAAAATAGTAAGCAAGTTGTGCGTATATTTTCTTATAACTTGAACAAGGCAGACGACCAATAAAGTTTATGCGGGTGGTGGGTCACTTTCTCATAGACATATATTATACAATGTTATTCAGGATGGTAAGTCACCTTCCCATAGACATTAGCACCATAAGATATATAAAAATAATTTTCCACACGCAACCGTCCAACATCTTCCAACTAAAGGATCTAAGATGTTATGGATGGCTATTCTCCCTTTAGAGTGAATAAAAAATTTGAGTGGATATGCTCACCTACCATGTACCAGTGTACTATGTTCTCATACGTACATAATTCCGATGATTAAAATTGCTAGTTCCTGACTGCAAGCTTAACACTGATTGGTCAAAAGTCAATAAATAAAAATTGTAAAAGAACATAACTTCATAATCACAACTATAATTATTTCAAATTTCAATGATATTTGAACAATCGTCCTGTAATTGTTTTTTTGTTGTTATAATTAATAATTAAATTACTTCGACCTTGGTCGTGTACTGTTTAATGTAAAAAGGTAGGTTTTACGAACAAGACTAAACTGGGAAAAGCTCAATTCATTCAATAAAAAATATTTTTAATTTCTTGAGTAATTATTTTTTAACAAAAAAATATTTTTATTTTTAATTATATAAACTGAAAATTAAACTGATAATTCTGGTTGCTACAATTAGTTTTTAAACGGAACTAACCTCAGAACATTTAAATTATCTAGACAACTATTTATTAATTATTATTATACAAACTAATTAAGATACGTGCGTATTGCAGGCTTCTACGCATTATATAATAAAAGGTAGTATTTACGACAATTATTGTTCGATACACGATGTTTTATTTATTATACGTTTATTTTGCTTGAAATATTTAATTAATTTAAATGTCACAAAATTTCCTTTCACATCCAAACCTGTATGTGCCATATATATTTTTAGTATTTTTTTTTATAATATTTTTATGGTAGAGTACCTATATATAGGTATACATTTGTTAGGATAATCGTAAGAGTTTTTACAATATTGAACATATTATTTTTATTATTTTTTTAATTTTATTGAATTTGTATTATTTATTTAATCTTAAGTATAATAAAGACGAGACACAGACGAGAAAGCACTTATTCGTTATTATAAATCCGTATAAGTATATATATTTATATTGTATCCCAATAAGATTATAAAAAATATTAATTTCTATAAAACGTTATTACAGGAATGTCGATTTATTAAATTTACTATTCCATTTATTGTAACAAATACGGACACTTACATTTCGAAAGAACGAACTGCCAACCGGTCAACATTTCGGATACAGTTTACCACCACTTAACAAAATCACAATGTCAATGTTCGCTTTCGTAATGTCTATTACAAAGGCAACCTATTTAAATATATCTAAAAACTAACGTTAATAATAATATCACAAGCTTTTTAAATTGTACTGGGATCGAATGTATTGTGAACGTATTTTATCGCGCGTTCGCGTCGCGCCGTCGTGCGCGCTTCCACCACAGCCTCACAATCAACCGGCCGCACACTCACCTTGCCTCTATATACCTTGTCCGTCCTGCCACACCAGCGATTACCGGGATAAGGTTAAAATGACATCGTTAGAGAAAAAATAATATTTATTAATTATTACAACAACCCAGACGTTATGTCACTGACACACTTCCGTATCGAACCTGTTCTTTGTTCGGTCAAGTTTAGCATGTAGAAAGAAATGAGTGTGTTTTTTTACTATCCGGACGTGAGGATTATTCTATTTCAGTGATATCGTTGTCTGATTCAATCATATGATCGATGTTGACCTATTGTTATAATGGTGTTTGTTATTAAAATCGCATTTGAATAATGTTGTGTAAACATACAGTTATTATGCACGGTGCATATATTATTACTTTTAATGTGTACTCGAGCGGAATAATCGTTTACTTTCCTTAATCAATAGAGTAATTTAATGTTTACACCAGATTTTACATATTTACAGTTATTAATGATTAAAACTGTTTTTTTATTAATAGACAAATTATTTTTCTAAAAAGTTATGAATATTTTTATTATAAAGTTACCCCTTCCATTTCCCCTTAGAGTTAAATCCTGTAATCCTCAGAGAATGGTTACTTTATAAAATGAACCAAAGTTACAAATTTTAGCTTTCTAGTCCCAGTAGTGCTAGCCATGCTTTTATAGTGAGTCAGGACAAACGATTTTAGATTCGATTATAAATTCATTCTTCCGCTATCAATTTTATTATAGATATAACCTTTTTCCAGTGATAAACCTTGAATCAATTTGAATTATATTAAAATATATCCTTAAGAATCCTTGTTTGGAATGTGAGTATCACAGTCATATTGTAGATTATGAGTGGTAACAGCCAGTAATTGTAGCGGCAAACTGCGTTCAATTTTGGATAAATGAGTTCCAGTGGAAACGGTTCGGTAATGGTAAAATATCAATCTGTATTTGTCGCACTTTTGAAGACCGAGGCTTCTCTCTAATTAAAGATTAGTTTTGGAGCTTATTTATCTATTTAATACCATTTTTATCTGACACATCGATGTTTCCTTACGATGTTTAGCTTCACCGCTGAGTATACGAAGCGCAAATTAAACACATTAAAAGGGATTGCCTGGAAATGAACCCTTAATATTCTATTAAGATTCACGTATTCACAAACTCATAGTAAATTGGCATCGTTGTCATCAGCATCACATAGAGGCTGGCACTGATGGGAATAAACCCCACTTCTTACACCGTAAACGCACCAGCAACTATCGGATATTATATTTTATAGGTACTTTTAATTTAACTGGCTCACTGAAAGTTAAAACCAGAATACTGTAATATATATAAGTTTAGCGATCGAATAATGAATTTAGAATCTTCAGGAGGTTTTTAATTATACATATCTAAATATCGCTTAAGATATTAAATGATTTCAAAGATAACATTTATTGATTGTACGTAGATACAGAGGATATATTGTAATGACATTACATTAAAACGAAGACAAGTTTCATACACAAGAATGTGGCATTTATTATTTAAATTCCGAACAAAATTAAGGTAAATCTAATTTTATAATTAAAAAAATAAATACTAAAAAACATGGGCGAGGCGAAAAACACCCGCGTGCGATGTTTATTTTTAATGTAAATATATTAAGGTTGTACGTTCTTTTTTAAAAAGCATTACCGAAAAGGTTTCATATCAGCTAATTTTTTTATATCATATTTAATACAAGCAGTACCCATGGTTGCACTCTTGATATGTTTTGTGTTGTAAGAGTATATTATAGAAATTTTATAGAAATCACTATGTTGATTGACATTAAGGGTAACTGATAAACCTCCCAGCCGCAAAAATTTGACAATATTATGGTTTAGGTTTAGACAATTTTATTAAGGTAATTTTACTAGTGATCAGGGCCTCGTGGTGTTAGTTGAGATTAAAAAAAAAAGCCATTCATAAATATTGTTTTAAATATAAAGGGACTCGCAAACTAGAGAAGAAAAAATATGTCATATGCCGTATGGCATTGAAATGAGATAGTTTGATTCGGTCGTGTTTGCATTGTAATATTTGTTTATTTAAAAACAACAAATTGTGTAGAATATTAACTTTTCCTGTACGAAGTCGGGACGTGGGCCATTGTAATATAAATCAACGTGTCACGTAAATATCGATAATTTTCGAAGTTAACTTATTCCATACGAAATACAATAGAAAACAATCAAAATATTATTTTTCATATTTTGTTATTGTGTATAAAATATATTTATTATTAGCAATATCTTCTTTTCCGCGACATTGTGTACAAAAAGACTTAAGCGTTTTCCTTATAAACGATAATTTGTCCTTTGTAATAATTTTGTCCAAATCATCAATAATTCTACGTACCTTTTGCCCGATTTGTATGAAAGTTTAATTTTATACATAAATTAGGGATATATTGAGGAATGTTTTTTTGATAATGCTAATGCATTGCGACATTACTAAGATATTTTCATTGTCAGATATATGAAGCTATATTCAATCGAAGGAGGTATATAGGTATACCTTAGATTTACGTATTCCATGTATTTTTATAATAGCTTGGCTATATTGTGCACTACAAACAGTTTTTTATTCATATATACTACAACACTATTCCACTAACTACTTATATCCACTTTAATTTCATTTCCAAAGTTCCGATAACAGCTGTATTTTTTTGCAAATTCATAATGAGTATCATAGATTGTATGATCGCGACCTTGCGTCAATTCGATGTCAAATGTTGTATTGTTTATCTCTTGTTGGAATAGACTTTACATTAGTGCATGGAATTTATTATTGGCTGATGCAAACTATTATAATGAAATACAATAAAGAAGTACAGGGCTCAATTTGTTGATTGTTGAAAACACGTTGAATTAGAATATTAGACAAGGATAGCTCCGTCGTAAACATTTTAATATTTGCAATATTTTATTTGTCATGCATTATTATACAAATACGCTTTATATTTGATGTCGCGACGTTTTTCGAAGTGGGCAACATTATTAAAAAAAAAACATTGGCGGGAAAATTAAGTTTCTCTTCTGGATACGCTGGAACCTAGAGCATCGTTATACATTTTTTATTATCTTACATTACTGTATTTTTTTACGTTCATTATCTTAACCAATAAAGAAAAACGTTACTAATTAATTTCGAGAGTTTTATGTAACAATTAAATAACAAATAACTTTATCCTATATATGTTTTTACGATATGTAGACTAAAACACTTTAGACCAGCGAGCGAGTTATATATTATTATAGTGCAAGAACAGCAAAAGACTGGTTTTGATACTTTTTTCCTAATAATTTAAACATTACAATTTTAGATAATAATATCCAAGCCGACTCTTCAAGTGTCTATTACCAAGTAAAGGAGTTCTAAATAGCATTTGTGGTCACTAGTCGCACGGCTCTAAGTCACGACAAATAGTGTTTGAGTTTAAGGAGAATACTCACTAAGTACAATTTCTATGTAATGTTAGTTCATAGATGAGAATATACATTTGTATTACATCATCATCATTTGAAAACTGCGATACTGTATTGCAATCGAACTATAGAATTGCTGTTTGTAGCATTACAACAATTGGCGTGCTAAAGTTCTCGGTGAATATTCTCCTTTAGTTTCAACGCTAAATAAATTAAACTTTAACATATCAGTTTGGAAATTTCCGTTAACAAAGTTGAAACATTAAATTTCAATCTAAATACAATTATGAATATATATTTGAATATAATAAAGGGCGAAATACAGTGGACCACGGTAATCCGTTTTGCAGGGCATTGTCGGACTATCGAATTTGTCGGAATATAGAGTACTGCCTAAGACCCCCTATAGTCCGATTTTTTTTTCCTAAAGAGTACCCTGTAATCCCACAAATTACATATCCAATGATAATATTCTATATGCTATACTCTGAAGTAACAATAGACATACTTCCTACCAATCTACTATCACGTGTAGCCAAATTCAAACTAAGCAATCAGAATCAAAATAAAAAAAACACGTCGAGCACAATAGTGGTGGCGCGTACAAGTTGTAACCAGCTCAATCGTGCATTATCTACATTAACGAAGATTTTCAAAAGAATATTCAATAATGATAGACATGTCGGATTACAGGGGGTGCCGGATTAGCCAGGGGACGGATTACCGGGAAGTCCACTGTACAGTTTTCTTCACAAAATTAACTTTCTTTTTTATGACATAGCTTGGCGTACGAGCATATGGGCCATCTGATGGTAAGTGTTCACCACCGTCCATAGACAATGGCGCTGTAAGAAATATTAACCATTCTTTAAATCGCCAATGCGCCACCAACCTTTCGAACTAAGATGTTATGTCCCTTGTGTCTGTAGTTACACTGACTCACTCACCCTTCAAACCGGAACACAACAATACTATTGTTTAGCGGTAGAATATCTGATGAGTGGGTGGTACCTACCCAGACGGGGTTGCACAAAGCCCTACCAACAATTAACATCAGCATGTTAAAATATGGGTATTAATATTATAAAACTATAATTATTATATTCTTAATTGCTTCATCGTTTGTGGTTTCACTAGAGTAGAATAGAATCATCTATCTCAACCCGTGGCTATAGTAAGAGCCGATTACCGGATTTTTGTTCTATATAGGTTAATTCGATACATATCAGCTAAAGGATTACTAAAGCGGATGAATTGACATTAGGCATGCCGGCGATAGTCTTTTAAATCCTTGGATGCGGCTTATACAGTGACCTTCGCGCCAACCGCAAATAAACACGATAATAATGATCGCGGTGATATTTGACGTTTTTGAGTTTTTTTTATGGTAACACTGCCCATAGACATTGCTACAATGCGCCAATCCCTTGTGCCTATAGTTACACTGGCTCATTCACTGTTCAAATTGGAACATACCAATACTAAGTAATGCTGTTTGGCGGTAGAACTTATGAAGAGTGTTAATCTTTTATAAACAATAAATATTTATTTATAAAACTCAGTCTTACAAAATTCTTTGGAACTCTGGTCTGTAAACAGCGCTTAACGAAGAGCCACTCCCTTCTCAAAGAGTATTTTATTATGTTAGAGCTATACTAGGCACTTGAACAAATGTTTTAATACAAAAAAGCACAGTCACCATTTTGATGATGATGATGACGTGCATTGGTGCACCTGGGCTAGAACACTGGCAATCTTAGCTTAGGTTAAAATTTACTTGTTCTTTGGATATCTTTAAATAAATACATTTATTCAATAAATACCTGATCATAAAAGCAAATTAAACTATTAAAGAAAATAAAATTATAATTGAAATATAAATATTTATAATTTATTTACATCTCACTATTCAAAACTGTATCATGTGATAATCATTAATTGCACCCGTGCAGTCAGAACGGGTAGTAATATTTTAATTGCTTATAGAATTGAATACATAAATTATTTGATATAGTATTTGCGTTTGTAATTCATGTCGTCGTCAGTGTGGAGGTAAGCTTTGTGAGGATATCTGCAGTTGTCGGATCGCCGAAATCTTCTATTTCTGAAGAGGGATGAACATGGCCGAGCAGTGGGATATATGAGAGCTGTCACTTTACTTTCTCAACTTATAGTAACTTGTAACTAGCCTCGACATATTATACGATTCACATCGTGCTTTTAGAACGTACGAATTTCATACTTACCGATTACTTTCGGTGAATACATTACAAAAATTGAAATTTATTGAAATTTGCTTTAAAATAACTTCATTAATATGAGTATTTTCTTATGATTTTCTAATATTATATAAATGTAAAATTTTTAGTAATATATCACATTACAAAAATCTAGTAATGTACTATGTGTAAATTTCATTGTCTTTGATTTGATTTAAAAAGGCTATGTCGACGACCACGCAGCCTCTTCCAACCGTGTTGAGGACGACCATCGCAGTGGTTACTGTGGGTAGCAATCCCACAAAACCCGGTTGCCCCCTAGGAGTCGGGTACCTTTCTGAAGGTTACCACTGTATGAAAAAAAGGGTCCGTGTCGAAGGACTCTGTAGTAATAAAAATCAATAAATAAAAAACAAAACGAAGAACCCAATAGTATAAAAATATTTTAAAATTAATTCACAGGTCGCAATTTGTGAATGTTGTGTACATTTTCAATTGATATACATACATACACTTATTTTTTCTGGGGGTATATGTATCGCCAACGCTGAAGGCGCCGGAATACCCACTAAAAAACCAGCGGTACCCACTCCGTCTTTACTTTGGGGGGCATCACGGGATCGCTTACGCATGCTATCGTGACGATACAAACATATACATATGCATACTGTTCTTGTTACGAAGTATATTTTTATTTAAGTGTATGTATTTAAAGTATGTACCTATATTGCAAGTATACCATTTACTTTAATTGACGTATTAACTTGTTTTAAACGAACTTTTCTTTTAATAATAAATACAAAAACAATATCAAATATAAAAGTATTGATATTAAAATACAAAGTATATATAAAGATGTATCTTTAAATCTTTGATATTATTTACAAATAAAAGAGACACTAGTCACACAACCAATGTATTGTTATGTGAGTGTTATGAATACGTGTCCGGACTTAAACATCGTTGGGTATTTATAGTTAATGAGTACTAATTTACACCTGCGGCTTTGCCTGCGTACGAGCGGAAAGGGGCATGTGTTACCTTATGTCCTTTTCTGTAACCCTGATAACGCGTTTGCAAAATTGCCTCATAATTATTTGAGTAGATGAGTCATGAAAGCATAACAAAAAAACAAACAAACCAGCAAAAAAACAATACAAACAAATAAATAAATAAACAGACTCACTAACGCATTGATTATATTATTTAAGTATTATTTATTTATTAAATATTAGAGATTATTTATGTATTTCCCTTTTGTTTATTTTTTTATTTATATCGAATTTCATTCATATAAACACAAATTAAGTACATGAGAAATCAACAATGCCTATCCGGGTGTGAACCCGTAATCATCGATTAAAATTCATGTGTTTATAATTCGTCTCGCGCTCAGCGGTGAAGAAAATCATCATGAAACCTGTACGAGTCGGTACCACTCCGCATGGAGCAGCGTGGTGAAGTAAGCTCCAAAGCTTCTCAATTGGAGCTGAGGCCTTAGCACAGCACTGACATTTACTGGCAGTAACTGTTATCATTGAATTATATTTTAAACAAAATCAAAACTGGTTGATATTTTTTTTACTGTTGTTTTCGAATTTAAGTAAAGTCAATAACATCTATGAATATATCATCGAGAAATCAATTAATGGATCTTTTTGAGATTAGAAACATGATCTGGAAACGTATCCGTGACAAGCAAAAACTTATCGCTTTATCATTCGAGAAAAAATAAATTACAAAGACTCTTAAACATGTTTGGTTTAGTAATTTCGACATTATTTATTTTATATATAAATTAATAGCGGCGCGGTCGAATTAAATATTCTTTGCGAATGTAGGAATGAAACGATTATTATCATACAGCTGTGACAGAAATTTCGCGACGATCGTCTTATAAAATCGTTTGTCCTACTCAACGAAGGCGCTGAGTCAGTGAAGAAGTCTTCGTCGTAACATAAATTGATACAACAATAATAAATCTATACTAATATTATAAAGAGGAAAACTTTGTTTGTTTGGTTGTAATGAATAGGCTCAAAAACTACTGGACCGATTTAAAAAAATCTTTCAGCATTCGAAAGCTACATTATCCACGAGTAGCATAGGCTAAATTTTATTTTGAAAAAAATAGGGTTCCGTGTAAAAAATCAACCAAAAAATTTACTTATTGTGCGTACGCTGCCTAAACTATAAAAGATAGAACCATAAAATGTTCAAATTAATTGTAAATCTTATAAATATCTACAAAAAAGTCCGCGATACACTATACCTATCTATGTCGAGTGAGGCACAACAACCACTTTTTTATTTAAAAATCTTGAATTTTTTTTGGACTACATTTAAATGCATTTATTTTACTAATGCTATTAATCCTTATCAAAATAATTTCTCCCTGAAATGAAACAGTCGACGAAATAAACCATTTAATTATGCAAAAAGTACCGGGTGAAGTTAAGTGCTATAAATCCATAGACACCGTCACTAACATCGAGGACACAGTGCACTACCCCCAGGAATTTTTAAATTCTCTTAACCCCGCTGGGCTACCACCTCATGAACTGTCGTTAAAAGTTGGCACGCCGATAATGCTTCTCAAAAATTTAAGCCCCCCCCCCCCCCCCACCATGTGTAATGGCACGAGATTTCTTATAAAGGAGCTAAAAGATAATTTAATAGTAGCGAAGATTATTATCACCGGCCCTGCAGCTGGTGAATTAGCTCATATACCAAGAATACCCATAATTCCTACTGATTTGCCTATACCCTTCAAAAGGCTCTAATTTCCAGTAAAAAGTTTCTTTCGCACTAACGATAAAAAAATCCCCGGGCCAAACATTCAAATTAGTAGGAATTGATTTACCAAAAGAATGTTTTACGCATGGGCAACTTTACGTTGCCCTATCACGAGCCGGGGCTCCCGACCATCAGTACATTTTGTTACCTGAAAATAATTTAACATCAATTGACCTGGGAATCATTTTGCTAACCGTGTCTTTCCTGGGTAGGCTTTTTTCAGCGGTAACCGTTACCATGTGGGCGGAGCCGCGGGCGACCGCTATTAAACATATAAAAATATAATAAGCTTTGAATTTTCAAAAAATATTGAATGTACACCTTCAGATTCGGTCGATTTACTCCTTAATTATATGTAAAGAAAAAAATTGTCGGTAAATAAGTTTACAAAATCAAAAATCAAGTCATAATATAACTATTTACATCACATCCATGATCTGTATAGTGTTATTAAGTTTTCATAATTTACGCAAAGTTTAAAAAAATCATCTTCTTACTTCTATTTTTTTTTTAAATATATATTTTGTATCTTTATGGGTTATTTTGATTTCCGTTTGAGATACGCAATCCTGTCACAAATCCGAAATCTACGCGGACGAAGTCGTGGGCAGAAGCTAGTAATATGATATAACGGCACTGACAACATCTCTATGGAAAAATGTAATAAATAAAAACAAACAACGCTTTATCATCGCGAAAACTATTGAGTAGATAATAATCTAGTAGTTCACTAGATCAAGTATAATAAATAAGAGTCTAGATAACAGATTAATTTATAGACAAAACTTTACAACGTAAAAATCCAGTAATAAAGGTTTTTTCGAAATATCAACTTCAAGAAGAGGAAATGAGACGTGTTTTTTTTATGGATTTTACACGTACGAATTCGAGACAGACAACTAGTTTATTGCTAGTATATATAATGTCGGTTTAATTAAAATAGCATAAAAACAAACGAAATAAAAATAAGCTTTTTAAATCAACTGAGAATATATTATTTGCTTTTGTAATTTGCAGATATTGCAGAACGCTTAAAACCACTTATGTTTTCTATGAATAGCTACCTTAATAATAATAAAAAAACAAAACGATTCGTTTTTGTGTCAGTTTTTTTGAAAGTGCGAATTGCTTTAAGTCAACAAGCTACAAGCTAAAGGTAACAATATTGACACATTAATTTTTCAAAAATAAATCGAATTAAATTAAAGTTCTTACTAAATTTAGCAGTAAATATTATTTTATGAATATAGTATAATTTTGTTATTAGTTTTTATATATGCCAAATATATATTTTTTATTTAATAAAGAATCATTTATGTTAAGGCCTTAATTATTTACAAAAAAAAAAAAATAGATACTGTACAAATCATGACCGCGTGGAATGATGCCAAGAATGTTAGAAGCATTTCCTCGTGGAATTGCAAGTTCGATCTTCTGGGCAAAAAATAAACCAGCCCTCCAGTCATCAGAGGAGGCAATAGGACGAGGTGTTATATTTTCAATCAAGGTTTTGCACCATTACGCCAAGGCTTGGACCTTTGCTATATGTAGTTATTTTTTCTCTTATTGTTATATAATTTTTGTGTATATCTAATATAGTAAACATTTATATATCGTAAGCAAATAATAAATGAAAAGACTATGCCATAATTAATATACTATATATATGTTTTTAAATATTGATAGCCGGATTAATTTCCCAATGGCAAGGGGCCAAACCGCCCATAAACATAAGCACGGTAAGAAATATGTATTAAGCTTAGGAAGGAAGATGTATGTACCTTGTGCCTTGGCTACAGTGCTCACTCACCCTTAACCAGAACACTACAATGCTGTTTGGCGGTACAATATCTGATAAGTGGATGGTACATACTCCACTTACTAGCTTGCCCAAAGCAACCAACAAGCAAAGTAATAACATGAAAAATCTTTATAAGATCTATTAATGGATAAAAGAGAAACAAAGGTAATATTTACTGATGTTGTGTTTAACAAAGTAACTGAATACATTTAACTTGAAATCGTATTAAAATGAAAGTTCAAAAACCTTCAATTATAATTGTGAGGTAAAACTGTAACAGGATATTTCAATTAAGTTTTTGATCGTTCTTTAAGTTACATAATAAAGTATTAAAATAACAAAGATCAAATGATAATTAATTAATGTTCAGAATGTTTGCTTTCGTTTCGCGTTGCGCCTTTCCCACGAGTGGAAGTTGGAGGGTATAGGACTCGCCGCGCCGGTGCCCAGGATGCCGAATGCGCCCCGATATGCCGGAATACCCACTAAAAAACGGCGGTACCCCCGTCTCTTCGGCGAGCACTACGGAATTCCTTTCGCATCCTTCCGTGACATTTATGATTTAATCCTCGTTGCCCAATTTGGTTTAATAATGTTTCGATATTATTTATATGAACTGTTTCTTTAATTATTTCATTTAGTTATCATTTTTTCTAGATATCACTGTGGTATTAAATATTTTCTATTTAACATCATTAAACACTTTAAAAAATTTGACACCTATTAATTAACATAATATGGCATCTCTTTTTTGTGTAGGTACGTGTCATTGGCTGAATATTTTGTGCTCAAGTAGCGTAAATACACGACAGATAAAGAAATAAATAAAATTTTGAACATCACATCATTTTTGACTGCGATAAGCAACTTTGTAGGAAACAGCGTTGCAGAACTATCGATAGTTTGACTATCGATAGTTGACTTCGAAAACTATTCAGGATGTCGATAGTACTATCGATAGTATCGCTAGCTCTCTGTTAGCAATGCTATTGGTAGCAGCGATACTATTGGTACTATCGAGAGTATCGATAGTTTTGGACTATCGATAGTTTAGGTTAAAAGTAATACTATTGATAGTATTGCTCATGGGGAGCTATCGATACTA
Source organism: Vanessa tameamea (assembly GCF_037043105.1). Lineage (NCBI taxonomy): Eukaryota > Metazoa > Arthropoda > Insecta > Lepidoptera > Nymphalidae > Vanessa > Vanessa tameamea. Next base: position 8,427,488 of record NC_087317.1, read on the forward strand.
TCTCTGAAACCTTAACTATCGAAGGTTTATCGATAGTCTATCGATAGTGGACTATCAAATCATACAAAATCATACGATCTGTAGCCGTATAAGCTAGGCACTAAATCGACTAGAAACCTATAATTTTATAGTTTAATACACAATAAGATGTTACGTTTTAATAATAACTATTCGTTCATAAATATCACGGTAACAATGACAACATTGTGGTTCGTATTATTTCTGAAAGGAAACCGAAAAACAATCATCAATTATGTTATCAACATTGTATTATAATGATGAAATATTCCAATATCGTCATAATATAACATCTATTAAGTTATACATACAAATATATTGGTGCTACCTTACCTTTGGTGCCAAATATTTTTATTTTTTATTTGGTGACAAATAGCGGAACAGCAATCTAATATAACTTTCGGATCGACTCTCGACCTTCGGATCAGGAACAGTACGGCTTTACGTATTTTTAAAGGTACAGTAGGTATTGCCAGGACTAATTCTTCTTGCTGTTATAATAACGTATACTATAGATTTCGTAACAGAAAAATCCAATAACGTTTGATCACGGGATAATATTGACGGATTCGAAGACGAGACTTTGCGGTGTGCAGGTTTTTTTTATGGCATCGGTAGGAGGACCGGTAAATGTGTCACCTGATGGTAAGTGAATATTATCACTGCCCATAAACATTGACGTGGTATCAAATTTTAACTATTCCTTACATAACCAACCTTGAGACTCTTAAGTGCTTTCCACTGGACCAATGATACAGTTATCCTTTAGTATGTATTCATTTATTATTAAACATGTTATTAATAGTATATCAGCAGAAAACCTGCTCGAATTTCTGAAATGTTAAATATTTAAGAATTATTTACCTTTCATTTCCGTACGATGCTTTAAGTATTATTATTTGTAAGTATTATTAGAAAATTGGACGCATGAGTTGGCACGTAGTTATCTTTTGTTCATATATAATAAAATATAGGATTATATTTAAGATATTATAGAGTATGTATTAATTAATATTAGAAAAATCATTTGATTGTATTATAAAATGTTTTAAATAAATTAGATCGTTTTTTATATTTTATTAATCTCAATTGATACTCTTTGGATTTGTAAATGGTATTTTTAAATCGCTTCTTTGATAATTTACTACGCAGTCAATATTAATTAAACCTTCATCAAAAGCGTGTTATATTTATAATAAAATTTTCAACTTTAACATAATGTAAGATAAACATTTATCTTTCGCAAGCTGTTTCTTAACTTTTGTTAAGAAGTTTATGATTAGCTCGAATAATAGGTACTTTAGTTTTGTAAATTTCCTAATAAAACGTGTTCTTGAATTTTTTGTTGGTACCAGTTAAACTTTCGTCTCTATTGTAACAATAGCCTACATTTTCGATGCAATATCTATAAGAAATTAAATTGGTTAATATTGACATAATTATTTTGTTATCATTATTCAAATGAACAGTCCAATGAATGAATATCTTTAACAATGATTGCAGGTTCAAACCATTAAATTCGCATGTGCTTAATTTTTGTTTATAATTCGACTGGCGCTCTGCGGTGAAGGAAAAACTGCATGAGTCTCATTTCAATGAAATTCTACCACATGTTTACCCATCAACCCGCATTGGAGCACCATGGTGGAATTAGCTCTAAAAAGGAGGAAAAAGGGAGGAAAAGCCTTAGCCCAACAGAGGAATTTATACAGACTATTAAATTATTTTAATACTAAATCTATATATATCAATATGATAATATAATTTTTGTCGTTTTATGATACGACGGCTAATGTCCAATGGGAACGGGTCAGGTTATATTAAATGGATATTAACGATATTTCCCAATGGAAAGGCAATACGATACGACCAGAGATACATGTATATCAGATGTAGGACCAATGACTTTACTAAGCATCTGCGCCACAGGAGTTTTAACATTGCTAACTTTCAATAGCGATCAATAATTCACCCTTAAATCTCAAGCCTGGATCTGCAGCCTTATTAACTAGCCATTAGACGATAGAAGATGAAGAAAAACATACAAAACAAACAAAAGTCACGACACGACACGATCCAATGATCGTGTATTGTACATGATGTACAGGGACTACATTGCATTACATTAAATCAAATGTGCGATGAGAATATAATTACATTGAAGTGTAACCGAAGCAGTGGTTGCAGTATAGCGTCACACGAAAATCTTCGTACTTACAGACTCGTAACATGGCACAAATGTTACAAGTATCAAAAAGATTCTAGACTACTACTAAATTTGTCTATATTCAGTATACATTTATTTTCAAGTAGTTGTCGCCTGACGTTTAAGGGTTCGGTCTGTAGATGTTACATATCAAAAAAGCCTATGTCCTCCCTTTTGGTTCAAGCTGGTTTCATATCAAATATTATCAAATTCGGTTTAGTGGCTTGGCCGAGAAAGCGTAACAGACATTGAGAGTTACTTTCACGCTTAAATTCTTTAAAATCATACATTATTTTTATGATATCAAAAAAAAATCTTTAAAATCTGACGTTAATGTAAATTCATGAATTAAATTAACACTAATGTTATATGTTGAATCAGGTAATTTTAAAGAAATAAGCTAAAAATTTAACTGATATTTACATTAATACATTTATTTTTTATTAATTTATTTCATTTGAGCATAATTTATGTTGAAAAACATTAGTTTTACCGAAATCCTGAATCCTGTTATTTAATTCGTATCAACTATCTTCTATACTTGTAATATAAATTATAAAGCAATGCAGGAGGCATTGACCTTAAATAAATTTAATAAAATTAAATTATTTTCTAAAAAGTTTCGTAAAAATAAAATCAGTATTTTTTATTGACTATTTAAAGACCATTCCAATGCTAATGTCGCCTGGCTGATTTTATTAAAGGCGATTTATACAATGAACTTTAAACAAAACCATTAGGTTTTGTTTAAAGTATATTATTATAAGCCAATAAGCCTGTATATTAATACAGGCTTATGGGTAATTCGACGTATTCCCGTTAGGAGGTGATAGGGGTGACTATTTGCAATAATTTTAACCCCCATATGCATAATGCAAAAGTTAACCATTTTTGAGTTATCACGTTTTTAGATTTTTTCAAAATAAGTCAAAATTGCAACTTATTAAAAAAAAAGTTTCGATTAAACTACTTTTTTCTTCTGATTTATAAAAACGATTAAACAGTGGATATTTTTCAATATTTAAACAATAATTATCGGTCCAAATTTAAAAATGCGAGACAGAAAACGATATTATTTCAATATTTTTTCAACCATGAAGTCAACCAAGACCAAACCAAGTTTCGTGAATCCATAACAAGTATCTTAGAGTATTCAAGAATTCGACCAATGATATCGCGTCAGAACAATGATAAAGTTGTTTATTTTCCTTTAACTCTCTTGTGGTTTAAAAGATTATACGCATTAATTAGACTAAACTTATTACGATAACTTATCATATAAGTGAATTATTCTGTGGATTTGAAAAAATATATATTAATTTACAATTAAATGTACAAACTCCCGAATAATACTACACTTCTTATATTTAGGTAGTTGCATGTATAGATATATACCTATAGTATTTAGATTATTTTTCAACTATTTCAAATGTCTCGCTTCAACATTCATAGACAAGAATCATGGCAAGTGTTATTTGCACAAAGAACGCGAAGAAATATAAAAGTATTGTGAATTTATTAACAAATATTTTCAACGAGTAATAATTAAACTGACCTTGTTAATACTTAGACGCTGACCACTGAGTTGAAGATTGCGGATATTTATATTTAGCTGTCCATTCATTTTCCTAATATTTGTATACTGTATCTATCCTTGTGTATTAATCTATCACACTCAAATTACGTATTAAATTAAATTTCAGTATATAGGTCAAATACGCTTGGGAATAGCACAAATACTATATAAAATTTAATAATTCACATAAAAATGATTACTTAGTAAAATTAATTGACAGGGAGCGATGCGGGCGTGTAAATAGGTGAGGTGCGAGAAGGTCATAGGGTTCATGACACACACTCCCCAAAACCATAGACTTCAAATCGTCAAAAATTTTAAAAATAGACTATTTACGATTTCACTATATTAACTTTCGACTTGACATTTCCTACGTTTGGCGTCTACAAAGAAAAAGAAAAAAATCTAACAGGTTTGTCTCCTCTAAATATTCATCCAAAGATAACCCCAGACGTCTCATCCATAATCAACAAACAGGCTTACCGATAAGGAAATAAAACTTCCATTTGTTTTATAATTTTATTCATTATATTGTTATTTTTACATTATAATTTCTCATAAGCTTTTTGAACAATTAAATCTAAATTAATAATTATATGAATTAGTCACTTGGTAGGGAATCGTGCAAGTCCGTGTGGGTATTGTGTTTCGATTTGAAGGTGAGTGAGACAGTGTAACTGCAGGTACGAGGATTATTATTTGTGAACATATATTGTATCAGAAATTGGCTATGTTCTTAAAAAATATAGGACGCCATTTCATCGTCTCATTTTCAATGATGATTATGATTATGATTTCAATATTTCCCTTATTCAATATGTCAAAGCTGAATAATGTTTCATCCTTGAATATTTGCATATTATTCAATATTCAGACCATGGTCATGTCTATTGAGGGTAATGTTATGTAAAACGATGTTTATAATACAGAGTGGAAATTTTAAGATGACCAATGTGATCTTTTTACCTATATCTATAGTAAATTAACAATTAAATAAAAAAAAATGGAATACATTCGAATTTTAAAACGTTTTATACGTACCGATTTAAAAAAAGTACAATCAACAGGAATATAGTATTTTCTAGATTTTATCAATTTTTATTCCGGGTTTAAAGGAAAAGACCGAGGAATATGAAGTCGAGTTCCTACTTCTACCTTTTCTGAAAAAAAAAGCTTTGTTTACAATAAATTTTTTGCTAATACCAGTAAATTAGTTCCCTGTATTGGATAAACTATGTAATGGTAATTAATGGCTCGCAAAAAGTTTTCACTCAATAAAAATCATGTCAGTACGCTAAATAAATACTTCACCACCAAAAGTAAAAAAACTTAATTAAAATTAAATAATGTTATGAGAGATATTGAAGTAATAAAAAATGGGTTAATTTCATAGTAAGTCGGTCGCTAGTTCCGTTTACATAGTAAATGAGAAATACTGAGGCGTTACAACCAGCACATCGATGAAGTTAAAGTATTTAGAACAAATCGTTTAGGTATGGCTTTAGCCCGCACACGATTACACTGTTAAACTATGTACGCCCATGCCACTGAACGCCTTTCACTGGATAAATATTTTAACGAAGTTTTTAACTAATTATAATTAAAGTAATTTCCAGGATACTTCAAAAACTTCTTTAAAAATCCAGACTCATAACTAAAGCAATTAAACAAAGATCAGCTTATATAAAAATAATTATAAATTTATGTTCTTCCTTTCTGCTTTAAGCAACATATCAAATAGTTCTACTTTTACTTTACTTTTGATATTACGATATATTGTATTGTATTTTAAAGTCTTTCATTACATACATGACATAGATTCTTACCCGTTTGTCTTGTGCTAATGTCTCGCTAAATAATCACTCTCCAGCGAAAGATATTATAATTAATTACCAATTCAAAAGCTGTTAAGTTAAATTGTTACTAACAATTTCATTTCATTTCCAAAAAATGACCTGAGAAAGCTAACAGTCAGTCAGTAAAATAAGTTAATTTGAACAACCATATTCAGTGTTAAGTATATCTGAATATTTTTTTGATAAACGAATATGTCACCTCATGGTAAGTGGTCACTATCTCTTGTAGACAATATTAATTAGTAGTTAGAAATATTAACTATTCCTGACATCGCAAATACGCCACTAACATTCGGAACTAAGATGTTATGTACCTACCATGTGCCTGTAGTTATCCTGGCTTACTCACCCTTCAAAGCGGAATACAATATTTTTTTGTATTTCTGTTTGGCGGTAGAATATGTAATGAGTGGATACCAAAAAAAGGACTTGAACGAAACCTTATTACCAAGTAATAAGTGAATGTTCTATATGTTGTGACTTGTTCGCGATAGCTATGTAATTTGACGGATTATAAGGTATTCCTCGACAAAAAACTTCTGGAATACATACTCGTTGACATTACTCTGTAGACCGACCGTTTACCGCCTTGTAACATATTTGTAGGATTACCGCGAGATAACTGTATATAAGCCAGGCCCGTCTTAATCCAGGGTGCAGGGTGTTCAAAAAAACGGGCAACGCACATTGGCGGTACCTCGCCGGTGATGGTCAAGTCTTGGAAGCCCCAGATCTGTTAAAAATCTTTGGGGAAAGGGGGAAGAGAAGACTGTTTGCATTTGGGCGTTTGTTATGCTTACGATGGGCATATACAAGCAAATTAAAATTGATAAAGATATTATTTTTTACCTGTATATTTATTTAGTTTTTATTTATTATTATTAAACTCGTTAATAATTAATTTATTCCAAAATAGTAGTCGTAGTAGTATACAACAGTCTGTTATCACCATTTGGTGCTTCGTATAATTCTGTCTAGGCTTATCAATGTAGGTTAACCTTGTTTTTACAAAGCGACTTAAAATGATAACGTCAGAAATGCAATTAATCATAACAGTAAAAAAGTGCATACAGGCAAATTATATTAAACTTATCTACTTAGTTCTTAACTGTAATATTGTTTTTTTTTATTCATTTGTTTTCAATTTCTTTTTAATTGTTAGTTACTTATCTTGTTAGCTTAATGTATATGCGGTTCAGGTAATTAGTAATTACAGGTTTTGCTAGCGGCTCTATAATGGCAGTAGGCGCGGCAGACTGTCTGGCTACCGCGCTCCTAGCCTCCTATATTACGACTCGTTTGCTACTGACTCGCTAAGGTAACTTGAATGTAGCGTTATACTAATTTCACTTGAGATTTTAACATGAAAATTACAGTTTAATTATATACCTTTATAATACCTTTACCGATGTTACATTTGATGAATTATTCACTTTTTTATTATTCCGAAGATTGGTTATGTCACTAAAGACAATAATATATATTTTTATTATTTATTTATAATAGGTAGCGAATAGGCATCCTAATATGGTCAATTCCATGCCTAATATCGTCAAGGCGCCGCCAACCTCGAAAACTAATATGTTACGTGCCAGTAATATCACTGATCGACACATTCTTTAAGCCGCAAATTAAAGGAACTAAGTATTAGAGTTTGGCGCTAGAAGGTATGATGAGGGGAAAAGTATCTACCCAGATGGGTTAGCACAAAGTCAAGTAATTATTTAGTATTGTTGTGTTCCGGTTTGAAAGGTGTGTGATCCAGGATAAGGGAGATATCTTCTTAGTTCCTAAGGTTGGTGGCGCATTGGTAATTTAAGAAACTAATGTCTTTGGGAGGTGGTGACCACTTACCATCAGATGGCTCATTTACCAGTCCACCTACTTAGAGGACATAAAAAAATAAAATAAATACTAACAAAACATTTATATAGGGAAATGGTATATTAAAAACTCAATATGACTAAATATTGTCTAACAATAGTTACTGGTAGTACCAGCATAATTATTTAAAAAATAAATTATTTCCTTATTGGTAAATTCTAAAATATAAGGCCAGAAAAATAAGGTCAGTAGACTACGACGTATTTTTTTAAAAATATTGATTGTCTTGTTCGTACTTAAGAAATCGTTATTATAAGTAAAAAAGGTTAAATATTTTATATAAAAGCTCAGAATATTATATAAACAAACAGGGTGATATGGGGCCTTGGTGACGACGATCAGTTTAACGAATATGAAACCACTTCATTAACATAATTAATTATGAATTATTCATATATTTACGTAAAGTTCAATGCCTTGTGTCTTTGCATATTTTGTTTAAAAAAAAAACTTTGCAAATAATCTTAATACTATTTTTGAAAATCGAATATATACAACTAATAAAATTTTAAATTAAATATAGATAGAGTGAAAATTGATCATAAATTAAATCTTAAACGTTTTTTTTTTTTGTTTAGAATGTTATTATATTCATCATATTACGATTTTATATTTATCATTATTCGTTTCAGTTTGATAATTATGCTATTTCCTACATTTGTAAAAAAAGTTAAAAATAAAAGTTTAAGATTGGCAACAATCGATCAATTTCTGTTATGCTGCGATAAAGATGCAAGATAAAAAAATGTATTAATAGTGTCTTAATTTGTAATATTAACGTTACATATAGGTAATTAGATAAAATATATAACATTATTTAATTTATAATATACAAAATGTAATTGGTACAAAATGTCAATTCACAGTGTAAAAAAATCACAAATAACTTATTTAATTGGTATAGTCATTACGTTGAAAGGAAGTAAATCACAGATAATACACTTATACTAGCTAAAGTAAATTATCTAATAAGAACAATTACATCGTTTATAATCAACTTCAAAAAAGGAGGTATTGCAATTTAAAATGGTATTACAAAACTCCAACCAATGGGGTCCCATATAAATGGATTGGCGAATAGACAGAGCTGAATCTGCAGCCTACGCGGTAAAAAAAATAGACTTTTGACTGACGTTGACACAGCTCGCCTAGTGTATTTTATTTATTTCCACAGTATAATTTCTTATGGCATCCTACTCTGGCGTAATGCATCCGATATTAATACCGTTTTTGTATTTCAGAAGAGGGCTATTCGTGCAATATATAACCTGGGCCCAAAAGATTCGTTAAAATCTACATTTAAAGAAATTAAAATAATGACTGCCGCTTCTCAATTTGTTTTTGATACATATTATTAATACTCGGAGCATTAACTTATTACTCCGAGTACCCGATTACACAAGGTTAGTAACTCTTTTGTGGGGCAGTGTATACGTTTTTACAACAGGATCAAAGAACGTTTAAAAATATTCAATTGTAAAATTTAAAAGAATCGTTAAAGGGCGTTCGTGTTCTAAAGGATATTACGACACTAATGACTTATTAGTTGATTGCACACCTTGGGAATGAGATGATCGCCTCCAGGCGCCAGGCTGTTTCAAATAACAATAATATTTTTATTGTTATAGTATGAAAACAACAGTTTACAAATGACTTTGAGTAATAATATTATTTGATAAATGACAAGCCGTCAAAGTATTCATTATTATTTTATTTAGACTTTGAAAATAATTTACAGTAAAATATATAAAATTAAAAAATATTTTTGGTATCTTTCCACTGTTTCTATTGTGAAAGTGCATGAACGTTTGCTTATCTGTATTGTTTTATCTGTTGAGGTCAAGTGTGTAATATCTTATTTCATTATTTTTATCTACTGTTTCACCTAAGTTATTTATTATTTTAATTTAACTAGGCATATCTATTATATAATGTATTATTAAAAAATATAGATGAACTTGTACGTAAATTGTAATATGTAGTTACAAAATTGTGCCCCGGCTTCGCGTGGACGCATTTCATAAATGAGATGAAAATATCAAGTAGAGTTTGATAGGTAAAAACCAATGTCATTATGTCGAAAAACACTCAGTAACATCTAGTCAGGAAGTTTAAAGTCACTCCCATGCTCAGAAAGACGGAAGGACGTTGGTCTTGTCTAACGCCAGATTTAGGAAGGGCAACAGAGGCATTGCTCCGGGGTCTCAGAAATAGAGGGGACAAGTTAACAATTTTATTGTTAAAGTAAAATACAAGTATAACATTTTTGTCGTTGACTAATTACTCTTTTAAAAGTTATTGATACAAAAAGAAGAGAGAATATAATATATGTTCTCATTTTTAAATAAATTATACATTTAAAACCTGACAGACACCGAATATGTTCAAATTAATTTATAAACTTATAAATAGGGGCTTCCACTTTTCTGTTGCCCCAGGGCCTCTTGACCTCTAACTCCGGCTTGAGCTCGTTCCGGTCATCATCATAACATCATCAAAATATTATACATATGATTCAACACGATAAACATATTTCAATTTTTTTATTCGGCAATAACGTAAGTATGATAGCTGTTTCCAGCTATATTTGCAGCAAAATTTATATGTCTATGTCTCCAAATCCCAAACTACCACATAATACATTACGTCATCGTTAATATATTCTTCTATACCCTTGATATCTATCCTCGACCGTATACAGCTATCAGTCAGCAAGTCCGGCAGTTACATTTTAAGAAAAAGGGTTCGAAATAAGCGTCCGTTTGTCATAAATAAATAATTAGTAACGCTGGAAACGGTAATCATATCAGTTATATTCTACACATATAATATAACGGACAGACGACATTTTACTGTTTTATAAAAAACGTGAATCGTGCATCGGTTGCTTAATTTTTTTCGCCGGTTCTTCTTTGGTCTGAGTTTTTTCATTCCAAACTGACGATATAAACTCGACGTTTAAGAAGCAAATTTAACGTATACCTTAACTTTAAAGTAATATTAACATGATTTTCATTTAGATTGTACTAAATCGGATTTGACATCGCAAGTATTGCATTTTCCTTGCACCAAAGTGCAACAGCAGGGGCGATAGCGGGGCAACGAACTTATTATCAAAAGTTATGACTGAATATATATGACTCTGATAATTGTATACGGCCATGAAAATTATGATTATTGTAATAATAGTCACACGTGATGAAATATTATTATTACAAGATCGTAAACTGTGTTATTATTTAATTGTTTATTTTAAAACACGAAGATATATAATTGTATAACATTTCACATTCTATTTAGTGGGTACGTTAGTTGACTTGTGGGAGGCCTTTTTAGAAATATTATAACTTGCTTAAACAACTCAAGACGTGAGCTATTAAAGATATTATTTTTATTATTATCTCAAGAAATTATTAGCTATTTAAAGATAAAATTCACATTCCTAACGCGATAAAGTTAAGAAATTATTTTTAAGGTTAGATGAGTAACTTAATAATGTTAATTGATTGTTTACTTTACTTATGTTATGCTTATTACGTGTGTCTAAAGTTTTTTTTTTTTAAACAATAATCGAATTATAAAATAATTCAAAAATAAAATACTTTTAGAACTTTTTCATATTGATATCGTATCGAAATCAAAAAAATAAATAAACAACTACCTAGTTTGTTTATTGTATATTGTTAATTGATTAGATTGTCAAAGCAATATACTAAAGTCAACAATTAACAATCAAATCCTTACCAAAATTACTCACATGATTTTGTTTTCGAAACATTACCGAGAAGCGGCGTGCACTCCGACGTTGACGGTGTATTTATTTCAAACGTCCTTTGAGATTTAACGAGCAATATTAATTTTTCAATAGCATTCATAGCTACTATTTAATCCGATATCGTAATTATTATAACACAGCACTTTCGATTGAATAAAACACTACACACAAAACTAAACGAATAATATTATCATCGAAGTTTTATAAATAAACCAGTTTATAGTAGTATATCACTAACAAACTCACAAACAAGACTGGACAATCTCAGGGACGTTAAATAATTTAATATTTTAATATACTCACTAGCTGATAAAGGAAAGAGTATATTATATTATAAGTATATATTAGACAATTAATTAAAACAATAGATTTACGGAAAACTACTACTACCGAATTACCTTTGTGTAAACACATTTATAACATTAATGTTTTAAGGTTAACGACTATTCTCTATTCCCCAATTTCTTTATTTAAGTATTTAAGCACCGGAAAATACCATTAAGCAATCTTAATTAATATTTTAGTTAAGTAAGTGTAATTTGTTATCAATTATATTTAATCTGTATCGAAAATGGGGATAATGATGAAACTATTTTTTTTTTCGTTATTGTGATATAATGTTATTTTATTAGCGGCGGAAAATCTGAATAATTCTGCATTGCCATAGTTGTGCCAATGTCATGCGAAATCTATAAGGAGATGTAAACACCTTCCAGGACACTTTGAAACTATCCGGGTGTAAGTAAATGGAATACATATCTAATATATCTATTAATATAATAATGTATCGTTTAAAATATTAATAATAATGAGATGTTTTTTTATCTAATACTTATTCAACTTAAAAAAATAGTTATGTCAATGAATTAAAAATTTAACATTCGAATATAATATTTATTTATTCCAAAATAGTTTCCGTATTTCATAATAAAACATGTCACAATTAGATATTTAGCTGATAATATAATTAGTCGCTCGTAATCACAATGAAAACGTGTACTTGTTTTTATTTTCATATCAGGTAGATCCCAAAAGTTTCCTGCTATTGCATAAGCAATATGCAAGAAAAAAAGTACACACAGTCGATATCAACTTATTATTTATTCAAAATCTTTGCTTGCTCACCGCGTTATTTATTAACAAACATTGAATTTTATAAAAGGAAGAACAAAAATTGGTCACTTTATTGTGCAAACTCATTTTCGAGAATAAGGAATGATATTAAACGTATCGACTTCACTTATTTCATTTTTCCTATAAACTCAGGCGCGTTTCGTCGCTATGAAGAAAGTCATATTTGTTAGTTTGATATTATTCTTGCGATGTACATTTTGTTTCAAAGCAGGTGTGAATATCAGGCTGCTGATGAATATGATTGAAAATTTAGAAAAACCGTCGTCAATTCTCGCCATAACATGTTGGCCATTATGTAAGAATACTTTTAATTACATAGACATTGTATTTTATATGTTACTAGTAGAACCTGAAGCTTTACTCGTACCTATGAGTAAGTTTATTGTGGGAGGGAGGTGAGTGACCCTGGGCTTGCGCACACACTTGTTCAATATGCACAAATATTGTATCACCTACGTCTTTAAGATTTTCCTTCGCTGAAATATAAAAAAAAAACAAGTATATAATTAACATCCATATTTTGTTATGATTTGGCAGTTGCAAAAATACAACTATTTGAAGGAAATGGTGACCACAAATACATGATACAATTTATAAATCCTGGCGACGTTCATCTTCAATTTGCACATAAGCAACATATTTTATTCTTGGCCGATTTAAATTGTCCTGATGTTGTAAATTCGTTAAAAAAGGTAACAATCTCAGTTTAATTTTATGAACCAATTTTTTATTTTTAATATATCTTTAATTTTCTTATTTATAGTATGAAGAGGCGAAAATGTTTCGTTCGCCTTTTCGTTGGATATTAATCGATAGATTTCAAAATGCATCGGAAAATCTAAGTATTTTGCAAGAAAGTATTACACAAATAGACATTCTAATAGACACTGAAGTTTTTGTTATTCGGGAAATTGAAAATAATTATTATATAACATATCGCAGTAAGTTTTTTTTTTCATATTCATTAATCATAATTATTAGTAGAACTTTATTTATATTGAATTATTTATTTTACATTGAGATCTTGTAATAAGTATGCATAAATCAAAATAAAGAAGCTACTATACAAATGATGACCGCGCGCGATTGCAAGAATCTTAGCAACGGTTTTTCTGTTGAATCGCAAATGTCGATTCTCTTTTTGGAAAATGAATCCCTCTCGTCACCAGTTGAGTATTTCTCTTTATTTATGCTATTAGACGAGGATTTCTTTTAATCATATTTATGAATACTACTATGTTAATTAACCCCGACGCATAATCACAATGGGATCGCAGTCGTTACCACAAAGGTAGATAGACTTAAATATTATTTAATTAATATAATATAATAGATTAAATAAGAATCCGTTCCACAAGTAGGTTAATTTCTTATGAATGTATTGTTTTAATTTTTTTGGGAAAACAGTCTCTATGTACATTTATATGACTATGATCTATGATCCTGAGGTTTTGGATACAATATAGTCCCGTAATTAGCAAAGTAAAGTTAAATATACGGCAGTGTGTACAACCTTACCAACTTCTCGTAAAGCATATTAAATTACAACAATTCTATTTAAATTTTAGTTTATAAGATTGGCCCGGAGTCTAGATGGATTACTGAATTATATAACTACTGGAACAGCAGCAATGGATTCCAAAAGTCCATTAATCAGGCTGAAGTTACGGCATTGAGAAGAATGAATTTAGATGGCTACGAATTAAAAATTTGCTACGTGCTGACAGATAATGACAGCTTTAATCATTTAACTGATGAAGTGTAAGAATTCAATATCATCATCTATACGTCTGTTTAAAGTTTCATTTCTAGCTATAGGAATCCCTTAATTGGCACTATTCCTGTTTTTCTTCTCCTAGGAAAGGTGGCTGCTGTCACGAGGACATCCTATGCATTTTTCAAATCATGGTTTCCATTCGAACACTTTATTCCCTTTTAGTTATGAGACAGTTAGATGTAGGTACTTGATAAATATTGTTATATTTTTCATTATGATACAAATAATTTAAAATAAACTCAGAAAGTTTTTTTATAGTAAATATTTATAAAATTTTTAGCAACGACCATATTGACACCATAACAAAAGTAAATTTTCCGACGACAAACCAACTCATGGATTTCCTCAACGCAAGCAGAAAATACTTCTTTACTGACACGTGGGGCTACAGTCAAAACAACACATGGAATGGCATGACGGGTTATTTGGAGAGAGAGGAGGTTGATATAGGAGGTAAATGCAATACGATGCTCAAAGTAATCATTGCGACACGTGCCCACAATTTGTAAATACATCTTAAACATACTAATATGACTTCAATAAATATGTGAACCAAAAAATACACCTAGATGTAAACCTTTAGAAAAGAGGAATCGATCGTCACGTATTTTTACTGGGTGGTAGGGATTTGTGTAAGCCCTCTGGGCAGGTACCACCCCTCGTTAGATATTTCCGTCAAACAGCAGTAATTAATTTTACTGTGTTCCGGTTTTAAGGTAGCATACGGTAACAATAGCTAATAAATTTAACACGGCTTACCATCTGGTAACCATTACCTGCCCACGTCTGTATATCATTAAAAAAATATTTACGATAATTTTATCGTATTCTACATTCGTTAAAAATTTCAGGATCACCAATGTTTCTTACTTCGGAACGTTTATCGATAGTCGAGTACATCTCGAGCCCAACGCCAACTCGCTCCAAATTCGTTTTCCAGCAACCGAAACTTTCATACGAAAATAATTTGTTTCTTTTATCTTTCAATTATTCGTTATGGTATGGTTCTATTGCCTTAATTTGTATACTGTATTTGGTTATATGCTTAGTTACTGTATGGGAATGGAAACAGAAAAAATCAACTAAAAAGGTAAGGTTTTTACGTGGATACTTTTTAAAAAGCATCTTTTAATGAATTAAGAAATTGAAAACATTATTGACCCTAAAATTCTGTCAAATAGAAGATAGAAAGTGGAGTTTTG
Organism: Vanessa tameamea; assembly: GCF_037043105.1. Lineage (NCBI taxonomy): Eukaryota > Metazoa > Arthropoda > Insecta > Lepidoptera > Nymphalidae > Vanessa > Vanessa tameamea. The sequence continues at coordinate 8,442,916 of NC_087317.1, forward strand.
AGGCCGAATGTAATCGATGTGGCTCTCTTCACATTTGGAGCTGCGTGTCAACAAGGAAGCACAGTTGAATTAAAAGGTAAATGAAGAAGAAAACATGGCAATACTAAAAAAAATATAATTACATATTATTATTTATTTATTATCTGTATCAAGTGTCGTCCTGATTAGTTTCGTTCACGGAGGTTATTGGGTTTTTCGTTAGAAAAACAATAACCCAACGAAAGTCCTCGGGATGTGCGGCCTTATATATAACCATTATACCAACGAGGTAGTCAAGGGAACCTATATCATAATCTATACAATAATAGCTGAAGAGTTTGTATGGTTGAAAACTATAATGTCGGGAGTACCATTCCAATTTAAATGACAATTTTGCGTTAGTAGTACTAATTGTTAAGGAAGGTTATTTTCTTACAACAATTATAATAGTAGTATCACAAAAAAATGTTTTTCTATCATAAAATTCTCTTTCTCTTCCTGTCTTTCTGGCTGTGTCAGATTTAAAATGAGTAAGGGAAGAGAGTGCACTTAAGTTTTCGTACATCCGTCTGCTCCGCAATACGTCCCAAATCTCCAACCTGCAGATGAACCTGCAAAGTATGGCGGCCATCAAAATCGGTCAGAAGGATATATAAACCTATAAGAAACATGCTTTAATAGTATGTATTTAATTGTAACTCAGATGAAAAAATAAGCTATAGTCGTTACGAAATACAGCCAGCAATGAAAATAGTGAAATCCTTTATTTATTTTACTACTATAATGTATTTCATATAATTAGCAGTAAAATATTATTATGTTAACAACTAGGAGCTCTCGGTCGTATGGTGTTGCTATTACTCTTCGTGGCGCTAACATTTCTATACACATCATATTCTGCAAATATCGTCGCCTTACTGCAGTCCAGCTCTTCACAAATTAGGACTTTAGAAGATTTGTTGCATTCGAGGATTAAGTTTGGCGTTCATGACACAGTTTTTAATAGACATTACTTTAAGGTACTTTTTATTATTATTAACATTATTTTAATATACTTTTTCTCAATCAAAGATTTAATATAATATTTGACACTGTTTTAAGGATGACCTTTTCATATAATCTCATTTAACTTGAATTAAATATCAAGAGTAAACTTCATTGTTACTTATTTGAAAATATTAAAGTATTCATTAATTATCAGCTAAGTATATTTTTACAACCGAACTTACAGACAGAGACCGAACCTGTACGTAGAGCTATTTATAAAACTAAAGTCGCTCCACCTGGAACGGAGCCCCGATTTATAAGTATGGAAAAAGGAGTAAAAGAAATGAAAAAAGTAAGTCTTATACATCTTGAAAGCCAGTTAATCATTAATGATCTTAATACTAAAACCGTGACGAAATGTAGGAAACGTTGTTTTAATGGAAATAATTGTATATTCTTTGTCGATACGGATACATTGTTAATGTTAAGTAATACCCTTTTACACTTCCGGTTTATGTAAATTATCTTGAGGATATATATCCGAAAATCCAGTTGCCGAATGAATAAATCTTCGCTAAATATCCTTATACAAATTTCCTTAAATGGTTACTAAGTACCAACGTTTATTGAATTTCAATTAATTGATGAATTCGTGTTTTGCACTTCAAAAGTTTAAAACATTATTATTAAGTTTTTTTTCGTACAGGGACTGTTCGCTTTTCATATGGAAACAGGCGTGGGTTACAAATTTGTTGGAAAGTATTTCGAAGAAGGAGAAAAATGTGGTCTCAAAGAAATTCAATATTTACGCGTAATCGACCCGTGGCTTGCAGTTAGAAAAAACACACAGTTCATGGAAATGTTCAAAATTGGGTAAGCTAGAAGGAAAATCTGTTTGAATTGCGCGTCACTGATATCTTTAGTGTGCCAAGAGTTTATTTCCGATATAAAGAAGCATGATATAGTGTTTACAGTTAATATATTTCCTTATATATTTTCAAGAACAAAACGTCTTCAAGAACATGGCCTGCAGCAGAGAGAAAATCATCTATTATACGAAAAGCGCCCTAAATGCGTTGGAAGACAGGCTAATTTCGTGTCCGTTAGTATGGTGGACTGTTATCCGGCATTATTGTTACTAACGTATGGAGCTCTCCTTGCTGTTGTTGTAACTATAATAGAAATTATACATCACAATCGGCACCGAATAATTAGCACGATAAATGACAAAGTGCTAAAAACTATGTAAACTTAACAAAGCAATTTCTTCACATAAATAGCAAATGTTATATTATATATTTAGTAAAATTTACAAGTTATTCAAAATATAAAGTAGTCATTTTAAAATTGGATAGGTAATTACACATACGCTAAGCACCAATGACTTTTTAATAACACGTTGTGTTTTTCTATAACGAAATGACACGTCGATGACGTAATACAATTCATAATATTTTTACACACTTCATAGCTTAACATTTATTTAAATAACGAAGTTAGCACTTATTTATTAAAAATATATGAAAGCAGATTTTAACTAATTTAGCAAGAAGATTTAATAAAGCAGATAGATTAAAGGCGAACATGTCACTCGCTCATGGTACCATTGAGAGGATCTAATGGAGCAAGGACTTTTTTGAATGTTATAACTATAACTAATGCAAAAGTGAAGTTATATTAAAAAGCGTATTTATATTTTATTTCAATTTTGCATTCAAATAGTGATGACGAGTGAGCATGAGAGAGGGAGGAAGGGGAAGAGGACGTCCTAAGAAGATATGGATGGAGTGTTTGATTAGGAATATGAGAGGGATGGATGTGAATGATCAGATGATAAATAATAGAGGAGAGTGGAAGGAAAATACATGTTGCGTCGACCCCAAATATATCGAGACACGGGCAGGGAAAAGATTGCAATAATTTAATGCATAGAAGTATACTTAGGATGATTTTTTAAGATTCTGTTTTTTTTTAATCTTTGATTTTTGTTCAATTATTGGAGTTCGAATTTCGATGTTAAGTTCATAATGAATCTATGCATCAAATACGAACCGCAACCTCTTGACTCCATCCAATACCGAGCTATTTGTACCATCGACATATTTCCGGAAAAATATTGAGTCTTATGTCTGTTTTACCATTTGTAAAAAGGTAAATGTTACGAGGACACCTCAGGAATGAATATAGTTGGTAACAACTGATCTAATGTGCGTAAAATGCTATGCTTTTTTCCGCATTTGTGAATTTTAGAAACTCCTTCCTCCTAAGATTTTTCTTAAGAGCCATATGCTAAGGAGTCTTTAAAATATCGAGTATTCTGGTTTTTGTGGTGGCACTAACGCAACCCTTGATGAATAGGCATAGATGCCTTGTTGGATAGGCGACAATGTTTTAAGTGTTTCGACAGCGTGCTACTTACTACAAGTTACACCGTCTGTTCGTCATGAAAAAAATGCATCTCATACTTTGTAATGATAGAAGCATATGTTATTCTTCAATATTGATTTGTCAACTTTAAACAATATAATTATTTACAAAAAAAAAAAAACGAAATTCAGATAGGACTACAAAAGGGATGGGACGAGCAAAAAATGTTGTACGTGAACATTAAGTACGAGTATGTAAAATTATAGTAAATACATTGATATTATAATAACTACACTAAAAATTTAATATAATTGTTCTGAACTAAATAAATCTCACTTCGTGTAAACAATAAGTCACGGTGTTCTAAAATAAATTGTGTTTTTTACTAATTACAAAACTATTTTTAGTCTACCCTTTTTTCATCGTAATTACCTACAGCGTTACGCATGAAAAGTTACCTATTAATGTTGTGAGTTTAGATTTATTTAACGAGCCGAGATGGCCCAGTGGTTAGAACGCGTGCATCTCAACCGATGATTTCGGGTTTAATCCAGGCAAACACTATTGAATTTCATGTGCTTAATTTGTGTTTATAATTCATCTCGTGCTCGGCGGTGAAGGAAAACATCGTGAGAAAACCTGCATGTGTCTAACTTCAACGAAATTCTGCCACATATGTATTCCACCAACCCGCATAGCAGCAGCAAGATGGAATATGCTCCAAACCTTCTCCTCAAAGGGAAAGGAGGCCTTAGTCCAGCAGTGGGAAATTTACAGGCTGCTAATGTAAGTATTGTTTATTAACAGAACGATTAGCAGTAATTATATACGGATCAATACCGCCTATGTGATTAGCAGCTGGCTTGATTACACTTAATACCCACTAAAGGCTCTAATTAGGCTAATGAATAATTAAATATCATACGGACCGATGTATTGTGTAACATTTACTATTATAAAAGACATACGAAAGGTTAGCTTTAATATAGTCTGATACACATGATGATACAGTACACCTTCCTACTAATAACGTTAGCTTGCTTAAATGTGCAGGCTTACGTTGGGAATAATGAAATTAAAATGGTATCGAGTGTTATTAACTCATACAGCAGACCTCCAAGTGTTTTAGCAAATGTTTGTTGGAAACCAAGTGAGATTTAAAATTTAATAAATATTTAAACAGATTTTTTTTTAAGTTTTCACGCTTGCTAAATATTGAAACTACTAACAAACTCGAATCTCCAATTCGAAGCGTGGTAGTCTCTATTGTCGTTAGAGAATAAAACTCGCGATTCATTCAACTTTAATTATTTCTCACTTGTATGACAAAAAAACTACCATTAATGACAAGACGATATTCCAATCCACAAGTTTGAAATAGTTTTATTTGAACGAAAAATGAACAAAAGATTTATTCAACAATATTGATCAATTTGATGATACAAAAAAACCCTGGTATCATTATTATGAAGGGTTTTTTCTGTGTTATTCATTATTAATATTTAATTATATATAACTTTGATATCACTTCAACTGTAAGTAAAAATCAAAAAATCCTCTTTTTAAATAGTTGTAATATTAATTTTTATTTTAAAAGCCAAGAAGATGGAACTTATCAATGAAATTAACTATGTAGGACCTCAAAACCCTATACAATTTGTAACTAACTTAGGCAGCATAAGGGTTAATACAATTCAAAATATAATAATAGTTACCGATTTAAATTGCCCTAATAGCAGTCACTTTATGGAACAAGTAAGTTTAAACATAATGTAATCATAATTTAAATAATGTCGCAGTTATAGTAGAATATACGGTAAACGAAATATCATCTGTTGTGTGATGATAAAAAGCCTAGCTAAATGACAGATCAATGCTGTAAATTAACAAACATAATTTCACTCTTTTTGAGCAACTTTCCCGAATTGTTATTGAAGAATATCGGGCATTAGTCGAGAGAATATTACACGAGGAATTGGTGTTTCGAAAAGATTTCATTTGGTTTAAATCTTAACATTTAAAATCCGAGCATCCATGCATGAAGTAACCATTCATTTAATTAAGAAACAATTAAGTAACAAATGAGTGTATAATGTATATTTATACGGGTATTTAGCTGTTTGTGCCAAATACATATACTCTATTCCAACCATAACGGGAAAAATGCCAAAAAAACAATATTTGACAGAAAATTGACGCGATGTCATTGGTCGAGATCTTGATTAATCTATATTCACTATGGATTTGCGAAAAAATGGCGTTTTTAACGTCGACGAAACTTTCATCGAATATTTGGAAGTAAATTTAAAGTGGAAATAAGTAGTTGAGTGTAATAGTGTTGTATTATAAATAAAGATATATTAATCATAAACCCTTAGTAGTGAACGATATTGCTGAGTTATTAACAAATCTCATGAAACGTAAATCTATGGTTTGTTTATCTTTTTTCCTATTTTCATTGAATAGGTTATAGTTGCATTAAAGGCAGTGTAGACATATTTTTTTCAATTATTATCGGCAGTCCTGAATTAGGTTAAGGTATAATTAGACTATATATTTTATTATTTGTATTAAATATTCAGGCAAATGGTACAGAAAGATTTCGAAGTCCATACAGATGGTTAATCATCGGTGAATATGATAAAAATAAAGAAGATACATTGAATGATATAAAACATTTTCATATATTAATCGATTCGCATGTAATTATTTCTGAGAGAAATGGCGATATTTTCACATTATATTTACGTAAGTACTTCTTTTTCTTTTTAAACTATACTATTACTTTTTTAAATTATTTAATAAAGTTGAAATAAGTAAATTATTTATTATAACCGACATGAATCTCTACGAGATTGGGCTTTAACGATAAATATGCCGTTCGGAAACTTTATACTACTTTGCCCTGTATTTAAGGAGAAAAATGTCACAGGTCCGTTTAGCAGAACCTCTCTTCTCACACTTTTATAAGACGATTTATCTCGATATATAAATAATTATTTATATATCGAGATTATAATCTAAGGTATTACGTTAGATTATAATCCGTTTATAGAATAAAGTAATATAACCTACCAATATGTAAACTGCAGGAAACAGACATACTTAATACCAATTTAACACGAGTCAAATTAAAGCCCATTTAATAAATAATATGAAAAATAGTAACGAAATATCTTAAGCTGCTTGACCCAGCCGTGAATTATTTACGAATAATTACTAAGTCATTTAAAAAATATATATTATATTTTGTTTATGTTAAGTTCATCTATTTGCAGCTTACAAACAACTATCTAACAGCAGCGAATGGAAACTAGAAAGCTTCGGTACTTGGTCAGCTAAACAGGGTTTGAATAAAACAAATGATATGTCTGTTGAAATAACGATGCGAAGGAAAAATTTAGGGGGCTTACCTATTGCCGCGTCTTTAGTAATTACCAGTAATGAAACGAAGAAGCAATTATTTAACCTGAGGTTAGCAATATATTTATTCATAATAATTTATATATATAAATAGTTCGCCCTTTTTTAATTCAAATACCCAGTGTCGAAACCAACCTCGGTTTTAATGCTGACATGCTTACAGTATGTTGAGAATATAATGCCATTGTAAAAATCAAAATCCTCGATACTAATCATAATCTCAAAAATTTTCAAAATTTTTATTAATATTTTTGAATAGTATTTTTTTTTAATTACCGGTTACTTTGTTAGTTGTTATACCCGTCCAATATTTAAAGAATAATATACCTAACTATTAAGATTTATATTGTTAATTTGTGATGTTTCAAAAAATTTAAAAAAAACAAAAAAAAAAAGTAAATTATTTTATAATAATATGCATTCGTCATTTATAGAAAAGTAAATAATTTTCTATTTCATAATTATTATATTATTATAACGGCGTTTTGCGATATCTATCTTAGAGTCTTACAACATAGTCACTTCAATATTTAACAAGATTATATATACAATAAATACGAAAGTAACGGTTTAACTTATATATTTTATTTAAGATAAGTTAAACGAAATCATAATTTAAACCTGTAACGTTCACTATAAAATTGCTAAAACTTATAACTTTTGTTTAGGGGTAATAAATTAAACAATGCTGTTTTCTTCTTTCGAATGTCAAAACAAAAGCGTAAGAAAGAGAGAAATCATTGCATGACTAAATACCCGCTAAACAAAGTTCTTTAATAAGGGTGATAATTTTTAATTATAGAGTTAAATTACAGGGATCTACACATAGACTTCATAACCAAAGCCAGTTTTCGACAATTGGATCCTTTGTACTATTTCCTGAATGCATCACGAGTGCTTATTTTCACGGACAATTGGGGTTATATTATTAACGGATCGTACAATGGTATGATTGGAGACATCGTTCGCGAGGTTGCTGAGCTTACAGGTACTTTTAGAGTATTCCAATGAAATCTAAACTCAGATGCCGATCATGGGGAATCATAACTCAAATACATACCCTTATGGTGCGGATCTAGACTGATCTTGCACCTGTACTAGATCGAACCGACTGTGGCGGTTCGTACTATAAGGGGTTTATGTTGCTTAAACTTTTGTTAAATTTGCAATCCAGCCGTGGAACACCATGGTAGAGAAGGTCCAAAATTTGGCTCATTTACCATAATCTTCCACTTGATACCGTATCGAAGAAGAATAGTTATTACATCAATATTTATATATTTTTGTAATGATACTTTTCTTATTAATATAGGTACTGTAGTTTTCATCACGAAACAACGGTTGAAAGTTTTGGATTACTTGTCATATCCAACGAGTACGACGGTTAAGTTCGTGTTTCGTCAACCAAGTCTATCCTATGAGAACAACCTCTTCATCTTACCGTTTAAGCCTCGAGTTTGGTTTTGTATTTTCGGGCTTATCGTATTAATGCTACTTATAGTATTCATCAACGCACGATGGGAAAGTATTAAATATGAACCTGACACGGTAAGTTAATGTTATTTGTATAATAAGACAAAGAACTATTTGTTTAATTTAATTGCAATATTTATGTCATTCTCGATGTAATAAGCAATTAATGTTCATTGAACTCTCAAATCGCTTAAATATTTTATTTGTTGTAGCAACATTTATTTATAGGTTACATTCAATTTTTTTTTCTTGTTATATTTATATCTCCGCAGACATCTTGTCCGTGCCTTTGGTGTAAATTATTTTTAGAATGAAATTTTTATTTTATTTATGTGTACCTGCATATTTTTATTACCAGCCAGAATCAGAGTTGTAGAAGTAGAATTAAAAAACTTTTTTTTAAATCATGCATCTTATGCCTACTTATTTATTTTCTTTTTAAACTGAGAGTAATCATTTAGATTTGGGTTGAGGTCAATCTAGGTAGAGTATCATGAGTATAGAAGAATCCTAAGCTATATGACGTAACCAAAAGTCTAATGCAACAATAGATGTTATATACATAACTATGGATTGATTCATAACTATTAATTTACTGGTATCATGAATAAATTGAAAACTGTATGAATTATATTTATTAATATCCTGTCAACTTAAGAGATATAATATTATATTATTGCTATATAAAATAACGAAGGTAATTAACAACAATGGCAATATTTGCAACTCGGTTATGTAAATCAGAAAAAACGGAAACGTTAATGTTTCAATTAATTTTTTATTCGTTACTATTATTATTCTCTCCACACTGCTTCGTAATGGCGGTTACATAAAATAGATTTTTGTATATAATCATATCATGATGATGATATCATCCTGACCGATTTCGGCCACGACGCGCGGCGGTCAATCTCAAGATGGATCAGCCAAATACGCAGGTCATATTATAGTAGATATGTGTCAGCGCACACACAGACGCAATTACTAATAATAATAATGTGTTGAGACGACAAATCCGAAACAACAAAAAAGGGTTGAACGCAGGACCAAAGACTTTCTGAGCCACGGGAGTTTATACACTTGCAACTTCCACACTCTGGGCTAATACTGAGAATTATTCGACAGAAAATCCAATAACTTTTACCTGACCGGGGACTTGAACCCAGGGCCACGTGATTTGCGACCTTATATCTAGCCACGAGACCAACAAGGCGGACAATTTAATAAACATAAAACATGTCATCATTTATACAGACATATTTATTTCATTTTATTTTTGTATGCGATGTTGCAATATATTGTATATTTCCTGGTAAACGAATTATGTCATGATTTACTTCGTAATTTATAAACGTCAAAGTTCGTATTAAATAATTCTTTATAAACTCATTTCAAATACACTTCTTAATTTTTATCGATTATGACAACAAACAACCAAAGATACAAAAAGAATGTCACAGATAAACATGATTTATTAATTAAAAACAATAATTTAAACAGTTACGCGAATACACGACGAGGCACGTAGAACTAAACAATGAATTATTTTAGAAATATTATTCTACGTTTTCCTGGTCTTGCTACCTTGCATTTCTTATTGTATTTTTTTCCTTTGTAACATTGAATGCTGCAAGTTTATGATTAAGTAATAAAACAAATTGTTGTATCGTCGATTTAATCTTTACTCCCTAACAATTCTTAGTTTTTATATAATGTAACATTTGATTTGCAGCTAGATAAAACATTTTTAAAACCGAATTTAAGTGAAATCGCTCTTATGGTTATTGGCGCGATTACCCAACAAGGAAGTTATACCGAACTTAAAGGTAATTTTTTTCATTAGAAACACGATTTTATCTTCAATCAAATTAAAATTATTTATTTAAATAACTATTGAGCTAAATAATTCTTTTTTTTATTTATAATTATATTATAATTATATTAATTATATATTTATTTAAACATAAGGCAAATAAAAAAAAATCTATAGGTATTATGAAAGAAAGCCATATTATTTAGAAGTAGAAATGTATAATATAGTATATTTATTTTTCTTTTTACAGGTACTCTGGGAAGGGTAGTGATGTTTCTAATGTTCTTAGCTTTTCTTTTCTTATATACGTCGTATTCAGCTAATATTGTAGCACTCCTGCAGTCCAGCTCTAATCAGATAAACACATTGGCCGATTTATTGAACTCTAAACTGGAATTGGGAGTTGAAGAAACTCCGTATAATAGACACCACTTTTTAGTAAGCAACTCATTATTGTTCTTAACGATAACATAATACTTAATTACCTTAATATATTTTCCTTTGTCACGAAACAGTATAGAACTAAGTGAGCAAACATTCATACCTCTGTTTAGTAAAAACTACATTAACACTCATACGACTATTTTTGTTTTATATGTTTATAAAATTAACTTTATTTTAATGTAAAATCGTACAGCAAAATCTTAAGTAAATCTTCTATATTCCTTTTTATGTTAAGTAAATTTCTAATTAATTCAACATTTAGTGTAGATAAGTAAAAAAATATTCTTACGATTTATTTCATTTTGCTATATAATATAATACTATTTATAATACCATGGTGGTGTTATATACGAGTTCATTAAAGTTGCTGTGTTATGTTTATCTCTTGTTGTACTTAAAAAGCTTTAAATTACTATTTCATTAAATAATGCGTATTGAAAGTAAAAAGTATTATATTGTATTAATAAATAAGTATTTAAACTAACAAGTGCAATAGGTACGTAGTTACAAGATGTAGGCTATAATAATTTTTGTTTTTTTTTTATGAATAAACAAAAACACTTTCAAAATCAAAATCTTTTAATTTAATAAAGAAGAATTACACTCGCTTAAAAGTCTACCACCATTTTCAAAAACAAACCTCAAGACTTTAGACGAACAAACGAAAAAATCTGCGAAATTCTCATATTATGATATATATCTGATACTATGATATCTGCCAATTTAATCCATATATTTAACTCAACATATTTTAATTAACATCCCAATTTTTTTAACATCCCAAACCCTTTTAGGCGGCAACAGATCCAATTAAGAAAGCCATTTACGAAAAGAAAATCGTACCTCGCGGATACAAGCCAAATTTTATGAGTTTGGAAGAAGGAGTGAGAAGATTGCAAAAGGTAAATCGACGTTTTTTATTAATAAAACATTACAATACATTATTACAAAAAAAATTATTAATAATCGAGGAAATAAGCAATTATTTTATCTTTTAATTATCTAAAAATTTTATTTACAAAACGTTGAAGATTTCAATTATTCTTAATCAATAATTATGCAATTAAAATTAGATATCTACAAGATAAGATTTTTTTTATAGTCTATTTGTAAATAAAAGCATATCGTGTCTATTTAGTTAATATTTATTCCACGCCATTATTAATTTAATACTAAATTAATTCATTACAAGAGACGTCAATTTGTTTAAGCTATCGTAAAGAAAAAGAGGCCTTCATATGATTGCAGACTCAAACAATAATTTATAAACTGTACCTAGTTTTTAATATTGTGATAAATATAATATTGTGGAGATTTTCTTGATCTTCGCAAGCTTAAATTATGCATATAATAAATTGATCACGTGCTCGGCCGTGAAGAATAATATCGTTAAAAAACTTTTACATTATTTTGATAAATACAAAATACTTTAATTGTTTAAATCGAAGCTATGGGATAATTTAAATGTGTTTTACTTTCATATTACCAAACTGATGTTCAATTTATCAATTATAGAAACCGTTTGCGTTTAATATGTTCCTTGGCGGTGGATACAAATTAGTTGAGAAATATTTCCTAGAGCACGAGAAATGTGATCTAGAAGAAATAGAGTATATCGAAGAAAACAAACCGTGGCTAGCTTGTCGCAAAAAATCTCCATTGAAAGAAATGTACAAAATTGGGTAACAACTGCTATTTACTATTTGACCCAGTATCGTATTGTAGTTTGTACGTCTGTTTTCAAAATAGAACACAAACGAGCAGGAATAACATATTCCTTTTCTTTTAAGTCAGTTTAAAAAAAAAAAAAAAAAAATGAGAACATACGTACCTGTAAATAAACTCCTAGTAATACTTTCAGTGATAATTCATTGTTTTGCTATTTTTAATTTAAAGGAAATCATTTCAAGTAATCAAACATTTTTATTTGAAAAGGAAAATGTTGTAATTTTAAAATTTAGCTTAGCTACATTTTTTTATTCAAAGCAGGTGTAAAATTATTAATATCAATAAATTAATCGTTTACAGATTATTTAGAAACCAGGAGCACGGATTGAATTCCCGAGTAAATTTTTTAATCTACGCAAAAAAACCGACTTGCATTGTCCATGGCGGTACATTTGATTCTGTTAATATGACAGATTTTTACCCAGCTCTATTAATGCTTGCTTATGGAACGATACTGGCTCTTATTCTTTTGCTTCTTGAAATATTTCACTGGAGACAATTTCGTATGATAAATACTTAGGAATCATAAATTTTAACTCACTGTAAAGTTGTACAGTATGTCCGGGCGTAAAAAAGAAGCGTTTCTTAACTTCGCTACTAAGATAATAGTTTCATGAGTTAGAAAAATCTATACTGCACATTATATTATAGTAGCTGTGACTGCTGTCAATGTCAAATTATAATTGTTATGTTAAATTATGCAACTTGTTTTTGTTTTTTAATAAATTTGTCAATATTATCTTGCCTTTTTTTAAATAGTTGTATTCCCCTTATTAGTTTTTTACTTTTTTTATAATTATAATTTAATTCGGCGCGGTCCTGAATCTTTTAAATTTATTCTTAAAATATGGATTTTTCTTAATATGGCTTTTCCTAAACCTTAACTAATCCATTGCGATACAAACTTTGATTCTTAGATATTTAATATCTTTTCAAAATAAAGCAGATCGAATACATAAGCTCAGGTATAATATTCAAGTAAGTACGTTAAGTGTGTAGTAAAAGCTGTTTACGAAAGATGTAATCAGTGCAGTAGCATGTGTGGTCTCGCTGCAGCCAAGCAGTCTGTAATCAAGAGGGACCTTTCACATAAACAAGATTTTTTCAAATATAATTTGAACATTATTTATATGAAATTTAATATTTTTTAAAGTCCTTTGAACGCTAATGCAATATCTAACAGTCATCCTTAATAAGATATTTATATATATCTAATTATAGGTACAAAGATTTTTTGTAGCGGTGCCAAGTGGTATTAAATAAAAAAACAATAACAAACATTTATATGTACCTACTAACTTTAATAACACGTATTTTTTTATAAAATATACAATATTATTTTTGTAAACAGTTTGATTAGTGTAAAGTTGAGTTTACAGTATTAAATATTGTTTGTTAAATTAGTCATACCTAGATTATTTTATTTAAAGTAATAATTATTTGGTTGAAATAATAATACAAAAGTGGACATGTAATTTCAAACTAATATTTTTCTAGTGTGAATTCTAATTGAACATACCTACAAGTAAATAAATCGAGAAAGCTATATTGATCCAGGTTGTATGGAAACCGCTCAGTAATTCCGTTAGCAAGACGTCGGGCGGTAATTGCTTGGCAATCGATTACTCACAGCAGATGGACGGCAGTGAAATGGCTATTAAGATAAACACCGGCCAGTGCCCTGGAGATTGCGAGTGGATCACGGGAATCGGTACAAGTTCGAAATTTTAATTTTTATAAACCAATCACGGAGTCGAATATGGTATGTTTTAAATGTTACCAGATTAAATCATATCAATCAAAATGAAACACATTAATGTTGAATTTTTAATAACAATAATTACTGGCTAAGTTATACAGTGGTTGACTAACAAATGAGCTCAACCTACCTTTCCACATTTCCATATTCTAGTTAATTGTTATTATGATCAATATAATATATATTTGTTCAATTAGTTCAATCAGCGTATTAATTATCTGTTACTATTGATTTGTAATTCTATAAAATTGCGAATTGAATAAAAAATTTAATGGATCATTCTAATATTTTTTTTAAACATCCTTAATTGCGTATGATTATATTCTGTGTCTCAAAATGTTGCCATAGTTAAAACAAAATATACATATATCTCGTTTATAGAACTTTCTTAGTAAAATACTTGTGTTTAGCTACACGATTATTATAATTGCTATCTAACCTGTGCACCTTTTAACATGTGATTATCACGTAGAAACAAATCAGCACTACATACTGAATAATAAATCTAAATAATTACCGTATAGGTAATTTATAAGATTCGAGAAAGCTTTCAATAGAAAACGTGCTTACCTATGATAATTATCCTCTCTAGTATAATAGCCGTAGAGATATAACGAAGAAAAATCATGAGACAACCCAGATCCAAGTACGTGCATTTGGACAACAAAAAAAAGCAAAAGCATTCAATAGGGATAGTTGAACTAGAAAGTAAAGTTTTTGCGACAGTTCGATCTCTACAAGTTTTTTTTTTTAATGTATATCGTACCATACAACAACCCAGGGATCCAAGTACGTGTATTTGGACAACAAAAAAAAGCAAAAGCATTCAATAGGGATAGTTGAACTAGAAAGTAAAGTTATTGCGACAGTTCGATCTGAAAATGTAAGGAAAATTGTAAGAACTCTAATAGTTTTCAAAATTAGAAATAACGAAAACAACATTGATTTACGTACGATTATTTCTACATAGAATAAAACAAAATCGCGTCTGCCATCTGTACGCTTAGATCTATTAAACTACGGAATCGATTTTAATGCGGTTTTCATAAATAAACAGTGATTCAGGTATTTATAATATATGTATATTATAGTAAAAAAACACCGAGAACATCAAAATCGAAATATACTTTATTCAAGTAGGCTTTTACAAGCACTTTTGAAACGTCGTTTAACAAACTATATTAGGTGAAGCTACCAACAGTTCGGAATGTAGATTCTACTGAGAAGAACCGGCAAGAGACTCAGTAGTTACTATTTTTCAACATTTAAAAATACAGTCATGTTAGTTAAATACAATTATATGTATATGTATATAATATGTCCTGCCTGGAAGTCAATTATTAACTCCACGCTTTTTTATCATCTGTATAATCTTGTATTGAATACAATACCTTCTTTACCAATGTATTTTTACAAATTATTTGAATTTATGAAACGACAAAGTTAAAAATGTTTGCGAAATTTTATTATAGAAACGGATACCTTATCCCAAGAAGGATTTATTGACTTGACGGAGTCGGAAACTTGGCGTTATAACTTATCCTTACTTCTTGTGCACATACAATGATTATCGCTCATTTTATCAAAGTGATCAATGTTACTATGAATATACATAATATTGTTGTAAATATATTGTGACGCAACAGTAAAAATTCCGATTTTTTTTAAAAAATCCGGAGGTTGTCTCTTGCTCCAAAATTATAAATAAACCGGATTGCTCTCTTTTGTAAAATAAAAACAGATTAAATATCTGCAATGTTACCCCAAAGTAATATACTCGTACCTACCATATGATATATTACTGTGAAAATAACCAAAATATACTAGACGGTATCTATCTATACTCTATACGAGCGGTATCTATATCATTTAGTTGTCAAACTTTTCTTACCGCGTATGCTTCGGAGCTGAGTCTTCCTGTCAGGGACGATAAATGAGGAACTCCACTGAAGTTTGGAATCCAATGCTATTTCTCAAAACACCTTAGCTACGTCAAGATAGCCACCGTTTAAAAATATATTATAATTTTGCTTTCTAACATTGGGTAGGGTAAAAAGTACACATTTTGTTTTTTGAGTATTCAAAACTAAATTATTTACTGTAAACCAATCGTGTATCTGTGATAATGCAACGTTCACATCGACAAAGTCAGTTTTTTCCTTTCGACCTTAAAAATCAGTGAAGTAGCGTCGCCAAACAACACTATATCACAAATACCTTTAACTTAACTTAAATCAACTTACCTAACCCGAAAAAAGACAAGAATTTAATTTATTTTTCTGATTGTTCTTCAATCTCAAAGCATAGATCCTTATTGTATCCATGTAAAACCGGGACGTGTAGCTAGTTTATAATAAATAAAAGATTAGAACAATCGAGGTCTTTTGTCGGTTCTGTGATTTTATTACGTTTATTATTTATTAACGCAAAACAATAATTCGAATCGATAAGATATGGATTTCAATGATAGATAGGTACTTAGATAATGAATTTAAGGGAAGCATTTACTTTCTGTGATAGCTTACGTTGAGTGTGTATAATAATGCTCACCAAATTATTTTTGCTCGTATTTATCTGTGCCCTAGGGAAGTCTGTAGGTTAGTAATAATTTAACTATATGCTCAGTAATTTTATCTTGCAAGTTACTAATGACTCCATAACATAACATCAATTGGCTTTAGTTTTGGTTTTTATCTACGAAATAGTTGCACTGGAATTGTGATGTCAGACCATTTTGATTTGATTAGGTACTTACCTATATCATAAAACTTCAATATAATAATAAATATTATTTAATTTAAAAATTAAATCTCAAACAAAGCAATAACTACGAAACTGTAATAAATTGTGGCAACAAAAAATGTTTTTTAATTATTACAAATACAATGTTTCAATATCGTTTTAAACTTGTCCAGAATCTTTGCGATGCTACGCGTGTGGTTTCTCTTCCGTTGACACCAACAGGGCTTGTCTCACTATAAGCAATTCTACGATCAGAGTAGAATGTAGTATGACGTATTGCACAATTATGCGACAAGAACTTCGAGTAAGTTTTTTTTTCTTTTTATTTATTAAAGATTAGGATGATGGCTGTTTGTTAATCATATGAGTTGCCTCATTATTGCTTATTTAAACTCCAAAAGTGGCGAATTGTGGTGCAAAAATAATTGGGATCAAGTCGGTTGAGGTTTTCTTCATAAATCAAACTTGTCTCAGAAAATATTCTTTCTGAATAAACAGAGCTTGCTGAATTGATTAAGTATCGTTTAGCAATCTTCTTAAAATGGGGAATGGATAGAAATGTATTTAACAATTATTAGTACGTTCAAAGGTACTAAATGCGCGATATTTTTATTCGATAACAAATAAATCTTTCTTTTTATTCCTTTTTTATGATTAATCATTATTCGAAAATTCGCGGCATCTCTGTTACTTATGGTATTTGACAACGGAAAAAGTGCCGGTATGATATCTACAGTGATGGACAACAAAAAAATTAGAACTTTCTAAAAATATACATATCTATAAGTATACATAACATATGAATTATATTTCAGGACCCTGCAGGCGAGATAGTCAGTTTTTTACGAGGATGCGAGGGATCGCCAGACTTTTTAAATCATGAAGTGACAGATTCAAATTTTCGAACTTATTACCGAGCCTGTACTACCGACCTCTGTAACATCGGTGAGGAATTTAATATTTTAGTGAGAATTTAGTTTAAGCTAAACTACACAAAATTACAATATTGCTTTTATAATCGTATTATATGGTATTCATTTATAAATTAAGTACATATTAATAATATCAGGAATATTTTGTATAGCTACAGATTAAAAATAATAGAGTACTGTCAACAAAACATTACATTTATGAATTATCTTACAATGCGGTTAATTAATACATCTTCAAAATAAAAAAAATGAATCAATTTTATAATTTTTATAAATTATTTTTTCATATAGATCATTACATATTTTGTAATACCTTTTATTTTTATACTTTTTCAGGTGATGGAATACAACCCGTAGGAGATGGAAATTTATCTCCTTATCCTATGTACAACGGTACGAACTTGCTTGTACCTGGCACATGAGATTTAAAATTTAAAATAATCATTACAAATATTGTAATTTAATTTTACAGTGTTTTAAACTTTACTACCCAAATGATATACAATTTAATTTCTTACAAATATTATTAAAAATTGTAAACAATTGAAAAAAATAAAATTTTCTTTTACCTTTTCAGAATTTTTTCACTTACAATTGAAATTCACTTTGAAATTATATACATTTTTTCTATTAGTATAATGTAGATAATAATAATATAAACATTTAATTTTATTTGTTTATAAATTAGGTATTATTTTTAAATTAAGTGTAAGTATTATTTATGTGTTTAACTATAGGTTGTTTTATTTTATTGTTTCCACTGTTTCCGTGGTAACAAATCTAATACAAACTATTTTATGATGTATTTGAGTGGCAGAACCACAAAATTTTATGTAAATTTTATGGAACTAAAAGCTTTTGTGAGTTTATTAAATAAAAGTTTTTTGAACGTATTTTTCTTCAGCAAAATTTGATTTTATATTTATTGACATTAGTATTGAAAATGACATAATGACACAAATATGTTGTTATAGGTTATGTTGTCTATATTTAGTAAAAATGTAATTAGTAACTTAAATTGCTTGTTAAAGTGGTTTTAAACCAAACATGACAACATCACCTACCAGGACCAAACAAAAGTTGTCATTGCGGAAACGATTATTTGTGAAAAAATCACCAAAAGTTGGCTGCTATGTAGACACAGATTCCAACGAAGAATTTAGTCAATCAACCTCACGCCCAATGTCCCCTGCTGACCCTTTTATAGCACATAGTGCTCACAACTCTGAAACTAGTATTGATAATCCTCATAATTATTCGAATTATAATACGAGGCATGCAACTGATCATCATCAAACAATTCATCAAAACACAACTACTTATGACGACGATAGTAATCAAAAATGTTGTAAGACATTCTTTAGAAGATCTCGGCCTAAGAGCTTAGTGGAAGGCCACGGATCTAAGGACGATTCGTACTCGAGACCAAGCAGTCCAATAAATGATTCTAGTAATAATAGTTTAAGTGATCATACCATTTCTCAAACGAAAAGTGAAGAAATACCAAAAGTAACAGTGAATTTTCCAAAAAGTGATGATGCAAAAAAATATTTTGAACATTCAGGTTCATTTGAAGGCATTAAGCCGAAAAGTAAATTATTTGTCAAAAGGTTATCAGCTGATCACTTGATATCCAATGAATCAAAGCCATTGTATCAGTCGTCCTCACCCGAGAGTGATAGAAGTAGTTCTTTAGATCGTAAGAGAAGGTAAGTTATTATTATTTTTAATTTGTGTTTTGAAACTGCCTTCTCATGTGTTAATGTACTGTCCATATTTGTGTCATGCAACACTATAAGGAGTAAGTCAACAATAACAAGATCAGCTTCTCGCGCAGGGAGCACTGACAGCTTGGTTCGTAATTCTCTGCTTGCTGCACAGGTGTTGCGTCTTATACCCACACAGGAAGCAAAGCAAAGGTACAGTTAACATTAATATTGCTCAGAGAGTTATATGCTTCTAACAATTGCTTATTAATAAAAAGTCCTTTTTGTTTTTGATAATTGATTCCATTCTAAACAATGCAAAACTAACATCTATGTCAAATATTTTACTTTCATTTTCTCATAGAAACTATTTATATGGAAGATTGGCATCACATTCTTTACTCGGAGCTGCTGAGTTGGAACATGTATTCCCAGATCGGGAAGTGAAGATATTTGTCGGTACCTGGAATATGAATGGACAGGCACCTCCAAAGTATGTTTAAATAGAAATTGATTTATAAGTTATTTCTCTTTATTAGATAAATGATAGCCTTCTAACATCATATCATATCTGGTAAAGGATAAGCAACTTAATTAAATGCATATGTCAAATTTTCACTAAAATAAATTTCTTGTGATCTTTTCCTAATATCAAATATGAAATGAATTAGAATCAAATAAAATACTTGAAAAAGCTTAATGATTCCATGATTCTTCTCTCTATTTAATTTTTCACTTAAGATTAGTGTGGACCACCTTTACTTGAAAAAATTGATTATCTAATATAATGTAATATTGAACTTCAGGGAATTAGCTGATTTTATATTCCCCAATGAGGTAAAACATGTACCAGATGTTTTTGCGATTGGCACCCAAGAATCCTTTTCAGAGCGGACTGAATGGGAAATCACTATACAAGAAGTGTTGGGTCCATCACATTTACTACTGCACTCATATTATTTAGGTAAGTTATTATGTTTTTATTGTCACGAAAACGATGTACCATACATTTCTCTTAATGCTAACAGAGTGGCGAAGCTACCGTAGGGCCAGGTGGTGGCACCAGGGTCCCGGAGCTCAGGGGACCCTCTAACCTTAGCTTTGAAAAGAATGGTTTAGCCAACTCGCCAGCTCCTGCAGCTAGAAAACCTTGACCTCACAAGATGTTTTTTTGCTCTCTAATTTTGGAGGGCAATATAGTTAAAGAGGTGGTGAAAAGAGGGAATGAGCGCCCAATTATTTTCTTATGCAACTGGACCGTTGCCCTAGCTAAGCCACTGGCTAACCATAGATATGATCCATAAAAGTATACTAGGAAACGCATACGGTCATGCATTACCTAAGTTAGTGCCACAAGTCAAAAAGTAAACACTGATAACATACAAAATTGTTCTGTTATTATGTATAAAATTAAAGTCTTAGTATATTTTAATTCATTTATTGTGCTACTAGTTGTCGTTTCAACCTCTAGTTGATCAAGTATTGGGCATAAAAAAGCAGCCTATTGTTTTCTTTGTGGTTCAAGCTTGTTTGTACCAAATTTCATCGAATTTGGTTCAGTGGTCGGGCTATGAAAGAGCAACAGACAAACAGACCGACAGAGTTACTTTCGTATTTATAATATTAGTATAGATTTACGTAACACTCAGGAAAATGTATAATAAATAAATTGATTAAACATTGCTGCTTTTGCTTGATGAATTCATCAACTTCCATTGCCTTCCATTGTTTGTAAATGTAAGTCTGACGGTACAGGTTTTATCTGTTCAATGATGCATCAATTGATTAAATCGATCGATAATATAAACAATGTTTGTTATATACACAGATATGATAATATAATAGGTATTTAAATTACTTTTTGTCATAAAAAGATAACGTATACCGAGGTACGTAAGCAAACATTTTT
Organism: Vanessa tameamea; assembly: GCF_037043105.1. Taxonomy (NCBI): domain Eukaryota; kingdom Metazoa; phylum Arthropoda; class Insecta; order Lepidoptera; family Nymphalidae; genus Vanessa; species Vanessa tameamea. Next base: position 8,464,178 of record NC_087317.1, read on the forward strand.
TACATTATTAAAAAAGTTTTATATATAAATTAACTGTAATATATTTGAGTAATATTAATTTATTGCACAATGAGATATACGCATTTATAAATAAAGATCAATATAATATACCTTACTAATTTACGTTTAACGTATCTACATATATTCCGAAATAATAATAGTAAAATATGCCTGAATCCTATCTCAATAAGCTTTTTTTTAAACATATTTTCTATAACCACTACCTACGGGTTAGTATATGAAGTAATTATTGCTTGAGCATTTTAAGTTGGTTTTATTTGATAGTTCTAGATTAATTCAGAAAGTAATTGCTATTTTTAATCCTATTTAAATTAAAAACAAATGCATATCTTGATGATATTCTACGGTTATTTTTCAGATTTTAACTCACGGTGTAGACACGAATGCTATATTATTATATGTTCAAATTGACCAGAACTTGATCTTCAATTTCTGAAACAGTGATCAGTCACATTAAGAAGTTTAAATATAATCTAAATGGGCATTGGTTAGTGAGAGGCGAGGACATAATAGATGACCAATGAGTGTTCAAGTTAAAGCCAAATGAGTTAAACTGGATTTGATCAGCGTTTCAGAAAGTGGAGATCTAAATTGCTAATGGTATTGTGCAAATAAGTTCGTAGAAAACCTGGACATGGAATAATTAAATCAATATTATGACGTAATAATTGATAATGTTTGCAAAGTAATTCCTTGAGCGTATGATCTAGAAGCTTAGAGAATTATTTTACTTAAATCACGTTAACACATTTTCTCACAAAAGGAAACACGAGTGTATTCTGAATAACAATTAGCAATTCTTGATGTAAATGTCAGTTAATAATAATTTCAGGTACAATACATTTGACGGTATTTATAAGAAGAGATCTTATATGGTTTTGTTCGCTACCCGAAGATGCGAGTCTTTCTGTCCGTCCCGGTACTGCATTTCGTACCAAAGGAGCCGTAGCAATATCCTTTGCATTGTTTGGTTCAACATTTCTCTTTGTGACCGCTCATCTAACGGCTCATCAAGAAAAAGTGAAGGAAAGATTGTCAGATATCAAGAGAATAATAAGGTCGATTGATTTGCCTAAAAATTTGCCCTGCAGACATAAGAGTAAAGGTGAGTCAATAAAACTGTGACATACAAAGTCGGAGATGAACCATAAATATTTTGTCAGGCCAAACAACAATATCGTCGGTATTTTTTTGTAGCTAAGCTTACAGGCACAACAATCTCTCTCCTTCGTTCCTATATGACGTAGGTTCATTGTCTTTTTTTTATGTTACATAATATAATTGTCTATTAATAATCTTGCCTCAAAAATATTACAGTCAGATAATTGTAAAGGCGCCTCTTTACTCGGCTTTTTGTACGCTTAGTGATTTTTTTTATTTGTTTGATTGTTTTTTTTATTTATTTTTTCCTCACTTAGAGCGAATAAATTCAGTATGCTAATGTGTTATTGAACAAAATGGAACGATCAATGTAAATAATTTTCTTATTTCAATCTTAAATGTGTTAGTAAAATGCTACAATTAAAACAGTGAGACGTATTTACTAAAATAAATATTGGTACAAATTAAGCCAATATTATATAAAATAGAACCACAACGCATCAATGTGTGAATCAAACGCAAATATATGTATTTATACGTGAATACGCTACGCCAAGAGAAGTGTTGCCATTTAAAGTTAATCATGCACAGCTTATAAATAACATAAGATACTTTTTTTTATTACAGATGTCACTAACAATTTTGACTACGTGTTCTGGTGTGGTGATCTTAATTTTAGACTTGGAGAACCGAGAGCCGCTGTATTAAGATGGATCGAACAAACACAAGTATGGAATTATTTAATTTTTTTCAACTTTCATTCAACAATATAATACATGTTGTTTACTGTTGTTATCACAAAAACCTGCTACGAATAAAAAAAAAACAATGTAATGAGAAAATGCGATCGCAAGATTTAATTATGACATTGTTGTTATTGTTACCAGTTCCCCCTCCCGCCGAATCTGCCGCACGGGCTGTTGCACGCGGATCAGCTGACTGCGGTGCTCGAAGATGGCGCCGCTTTTAGAGACTTCCGTGAAGCTCCCATTACGTTTCCACCAACCTATAAGGTTCTATGCTTAAAATAAAATTGTATCTATTATTACAGCACGACCCATCTCATTTTATATGTACTATCGCTTACACCGCTGCTTGGAGGAGATCGCTATATAGCGATAAAGTCGCCAAAATTGTACGCTTCTTTTATTCAGGCTGTAGCCATGTTTTATTTAATTATTTTCTATTTGTGTTGTATATAGAGTATAAAGTAATTTTATACAAATTATCCAAAATGTATATAAATTATCAAATTTGGGAAAAGCAATAAATGTTCGTCCTAATATTATTTATTTATATAAAATTATACAGTTATTAGTTATTATTCTTTCTATAGCCTTGCTTAGTAATGTTAGTTTGTATGGAATTTTAAATGTTTTTTTTTTTTTATTGTTTAGTATGACCCGGGAAGTCAACAGTTCGACACGTCCAGTAAACAAAGAGTTCCAGCTTACACGGATCGAATACTGTTCAAAGCTAAATCCATGGCTGCAAATTCGTCCTCTGCGTTTTCAGGTAAATATTAGAAAAGAGAGATTGTTGCTGGTACTTCTTGGTACAATCTACATACTAGTGGTCTAGTGGTAGCTTTACTTTACTAAGGCGATGTTTCAAAAGTGATTGTGAAAGCCTACTTCTATGTATATTTTGATTTTGATTACATCAAAAAATCCTACTGTAAAACATGCTATATTAACCATAGTATCTCGAAGTGGTATTTTTCATATATATATATATATATATATATATATATATATATATATATATATATATATATTGTGTTGTACTGCATTGTAAACTATGTTTAATAACTATATGATGATGTGTTGAAAATGTTCTCATTTTATTGTATAGGAATCAATACAAGATGATTAGCTTAAAAGCTATGCACTTACAATCGACAATTAATATTCTCCAGCGCACATAATAGTTAATTTACCAACTGTTATCACACATACATCGAACTTCAATAATACGTCAGCGTGCTTAATTAGTGGACAATATAACGCAAAAACAGCATTCGGCAATTAAAGCCATTATTCAATAATAATAATACTATTTTGGTGGACAGCACATATATATTGTAAAGTTAGGTTGACGGTCAGTTGAACCACCGATAGATATTGGCGCTGTAAGAAATATAAATACTACATGTTTCCGTTTCGTGGTAGAATATCTGATGAGTGGGTGATATCTACCCAGACGGGCTTGCGCAAAGTACAAATAAATAATATATATATATATATTTATATATATTATGTTTACTTGTATACAATAATTAAAATTCCAGGTCTACGTCGTATCAGCAGCGTGCCCGTCCCGTCCGGCCTCAAGTGTATCGCGTACAACTCGGTGCAGTCGGTGGTGACCAGCGACCACAAGCCCGTGTGGGCTCTGTTCTCCGCCGCTCTGCGACCCGGCACTGATGTGTAAGTTATTCATTATAAATATAACATAATTGAATAGGTTCTTGTATCTTGCAGTGCCTTTTTTAGTACTTATAATTATAAAATTATGAAGTTAACTAAAATCTAAAACATTAGCAAACTTTTAAAAGTTTTTTTATGGCTCCCTTTGTGGAGAAGGCTTGTAGCTTATTACACCACGCTGCTCCAATAAGGGATGGTGGACATACATGCGGCAGAATTTCATTTAAATTAGACACGTGCAGGTTTCCTTATGATGTTTTCATTCAACGCCTAGTATAAGATAATAAACAGAAATTAGGTAAATGAAAATTCAGTAGTGCTTGCCTGGCCTGAACCCGCAATCACCAATCTCAGCAAAATACTTATTTCTTATTTATTAAAATTAAGAAATGAGTTATGTAGAGCGCATCTATATTAAATATTTTGATTTCAGTGTGCCCCTAGCCGCCGGTTTGTTCAATCGTGAAGTATATTTAGAAGGAATAAAACGTCGACGAGCGCTTCTCGACCACGCCCCCGGTACGTCCGCCATATGCAATATTCAATAGTAAACAAACGTATAATACATTACATCCAGTACAACAATCATAATATTAATTAAACTTTAACGAATAATTATACCGTTATCGAAACTTTTTTGGAAAATTTTCGGACTTATGTTTGAACTGTGATTTAAGTATTACCTATTTGAGACTGGTATACGAGAAATCAGCGAATGATATATAAAAAAAAAAAAAACAAAGTTCATAAACACATTTTAGTTATAGAATTACATCATGTGTTAATAAACCAAAGATTATTTTGTTATTAGTTATTTACATTTCAAGAGTTATATTTTATTTTACACATTAAAAAAAAATGACTGGAAATAGTGTCAAATGTATTCCTTAAAAACCTGTATAGGCTAGCTTCACAGTATTATAGCTTATTATAAAAATAACATGCAAAAATATTCAAAGTGAGAACTTCGTCAACTAAAATAACTCTAGTCAATAAATGAGGTTTTAAATAAACAGTATTCGATGTTGATTTACTAAAATAGTTATTTCCTACAAAAACTATTTTCAATTATATTACTTGTAGCTAAGAATGAAATAAATTCATAACTAAATTATTGTATTCTGTGTAAGGTAGTATCCCTAGACAATTGTTCAAATATTTGTATATTAGTATTAATGTTTTGGAAATATTTGTGCCAACGTTTAGTAAGTTTAGTAAGCGTTCGAATATTACGTAAGTTATCTTTTGATGATTTTGTACGTTCAAAACATTGAGAGAAGCTCAAGTGAAACGGGCGATCTTTGCTTCTCTTTCTTTATCTATATTTCTTAGTGAACGGTTTTATAAAAGGTTTAAATTTAAAATTTATTTTTGTTACTGTTTTAGTTTACGAATGATTTTAAATAACAATTTTGTCATTACCTTGGTGTAAGACCGATGTATGGCGTGACTGCAAACGCTCTCCGATGACGTCATGCCCCCCTCTCCGCCGCCGCTCTCTACTCCTATTTCCTATTTGCGCGTGGCGCGTATACTACGTATTTCGTTGCTATATATTATTATAGTAATTAGAAAAATATATTTATTGCATTAACGAAGCATTGTAATCCATATTTATTTCTTCATTCTTTCCATAGCATCAATTTCGATGTTATTGATGTTCACAAACACCAAAAGTCACAGTCTCCCTCGCCCCCCCCCCCCCCCCCCTCCATACCGTGCCTCTTCTTAATCTGCTTGCGTAATATTTGAACGTTCCATCGTCACTACTTTTTCTACTACATACGTCACGCTTTTAATTAAACGTCTCGTCTCTTGCTCTGTCACATATATAGAGGAAATTTATAACAATGATATTTATTAAATTATGATGAAATACGGGCTTGGATGTAATCTTCCAAATATTGGTGCAAATATTTGAACCAACGTTTTTTTTTTTTTAATCGATAGTCATCCAATACTGGGTCCAATGTATCGACTTTCTACATACTTATGAGTTGTATCTTTTACCCTTATTTGGGAATTATTATGTTGATCTTTGTCAGTGTTTTAATTGTTCTAGCAAATATTGTATATGTCATAAATTATTGCATAACTTTTTTCCATTATTATTCATATCATTAGCGAAAATGTTTCCTGTTAATATTACCTTCACCTAGTGGAAGGACTTATAAACTATTATTTCTATATAATTGAAAATGCTACAGATTATTATGAAATTTTTTTTTTAAACTAGTGTATCCAGAAAGTGGCATTATAAAGTAAATATTTTATTATCTGTAGTCTATGAACTAAATATTTCGATTCTTAATATTATGCTTAAATATTTTGTTTCGTTTAATTAATGTTAAGCTTTTCTTAAAGCTTGCTATATAAAATTATAATTTCTCTTTGTGAGTGTACATTTCTAGTTATAAAACAGCTCGGTAATGTATTTATAAGGATATACTTACGTGTATAAAATAGGAAAGTAAAGGTTCATAGAAAATACAAACATTCTAAAAAAATCTAGAAAATAAAACCATCTGTAATTTATGTAAATATTAATATTTATAATGAAATATACCTGTGAACACATGTTGGGAAATCGTTAAGGTTTTCCCGCCTTACTACGTTACTTAACTGGGAAATGTTGGAAACATTTAAATGATGCGCTGTGATCAATAATGATTCTAGTCGAAGTTTGGTTTATTCACAGATAATATAGCATTGAGTCAATGACTCACAACATAAATACAAATGGGGCTTACAAAGCAAAATTAAAAAAAAAACCTTTCTTGAGATTAAATTAGCAAAATAAATAAATTCATAAAAATGATAATAACACGTTATACATTCTATTAAGTCATTATTGTAGGCGAAATAGTTTTTAGTTAGTAATTATTCTAGTCTTTGACCCATTCCATAAGCAAGGTTACAATAGCATATAATGTTCTTTATAAAATAAATATTATTAAATGTCAAAGCATCTTTGACGGTAAAAAGTCATACGAAATATTCGTTTATAATTATGATTTTAAAGATGAAAAGTATACACGTTTACATATAAAATTTTATGCAAATTAAATTTTGCGATTTTAATAAGCGTAACTTCGAATTTCGTCGAATGATGTGATTTGTAACAGTTCCAAAACATACATCTTTGGCTCAAACATAATTATACGTTGTCTAGTTATGTTTAGTTGCATGTCGTTTCATTAATTATTTGTTATACATGAACAATCCTGTTTAGTGTTTCTTATATTAAAGTTAAAATTCTTATTTCATTTGTGATTAAAATTTCTCAATTTTAACTAATATAGGTGAAAGCTTTTGAGCGACTATTACTGTTATATTTTAAAAAAATACTTTTATGTATAAAATATATTCGGAAGTCGCGAAAAAGATAAAAATTAATTTAAAAAAAAAACTAAAACAATGTATGATATTTTGAAAAAAAAATATCCAATATTAATTAAGATTATTAATATCTCAACATAATTGTTAGCAAAATTTATAAATACATATTTATATTATTAAATTGATGATCTATTAATCCAAGAAAAATAAAAAGGCTGTATGGGCACAGACCCTCTGCCTGTCCTAAAATCTAGCTTATCAAAAAAGGTTAAAATGTATTATAACTCCGGCAATAGTATTCGGTTTCAAAGTTAGTTAGTTAAATATTCTCTGGCTAATTTTTACTTTCCTTTAAATTCTAATATCTCAAACATTCAATATGGGTGGTTACCCCCCACCCTTTTACAACACGGCTGATATACAGTGGCTCGTAAATTACCAAAACTCGAATTGCGTCTTTTGTAACCACACCAAAGATTTATATAATCTGCTTCCGTAAATCCGGTAGATCTTGAATCAATGGACAAAGAAGTTGATTTTGGTAAAGCCTCTAAAATGGAACTCGCATATCGTAATGTCCGTTTTTCGTGATTAAACATTATTTAAATGTTCTATTCTATTAGCATACTGGACTTATGAATGTTCTTTTGCTTTTCAAAACAATAGTTTTTGGACATTCTGTATGAAATTATTTTAAATCAATATTAATTAGTTAAATGAAGGAATGTGGTATAATTTTAATTATCAAATCTTTTTCAATAAAAATAAATATCGTATATATTATTATATTAATAAAAAAGTGCAACAAAAATGTCATTAAAATTGTATGTGTTGTGATTTAGTTTAGTTATATTTAGTTTTATTCGAAGAACAATTGTTGTAGTATTTACTTGTATTCGATTTTTCGATTAAATGTAACACTTTCATGGAATTGTTTGAATATTTGTAATCATGTAGAATGTATTATATAACTGGATATTTTTTACTACTAGACAATACAACATTGTGAAGATTAATGTTTTGAGTTGTGCAATTCTAAATTGTATTTTAACCTTAAAATTACTTAGAGATATTAAGTTATTTCTTTTATATTTTTGTTGGTGAATTTCGAGACAGAATCGTTTTTTTTTTAATCAGCTGTAAGAATTTTTGACCCATATTATTCTGCCGACGCTACAAATAAAAAAACTATTTGTCTTCCGTACTATGTAACCTAATGAATGATTTTCGTATTTGCTATAAAACAGTTTTATTATTCTTTTTTAATTGTATATAATTCGATTCGAATCGAATCCAAATCGGTAACTCGAAATTGTCGTCACAGAAAAACTTAGTACTTGATCTTGATTAAGAAAATAAATAGAGTGTGTTATTTTTCATCAAATAAAGAATTTAATATTAAATACGACAACTAACGAGACTGTCTTTTTTTTGTATTTAATATAATATTAAAGCCATGATGATTTCATGGTAATTGATCGATGACTATTGGCAAATTAAAATAACTTCGAAAGAAGACTGTTGTTGAACAATATTACGTATTTATTTATTTCGGTTATTGGATTGTATTTAAGAAACTGATTCGCATTATGACTTTTTAAATATTCTCTATTTTACAAGATTTTATTTAATTAAATCTATTAGAATATGGGTCAGAACTTACAAACGAATTATAATGTAGCTGCTCGATTAAGCTGAAATTTTGCACACCTATTTGGTGCTGGCGACGATATATTAAATTTTATTTGTTTTTATACACAGATTAAATAAGTTTTTATTTTTAAATTAATTTTTATGTGTTCCAATGTTCCAAATTTAATATTATAGAATGCACAATTTTTACTCTTAGAAGTACGTATAGTGACCAAAATTTTAGTAAGTTTCGTATATAATTTTAAATATTCGATATTTAATATTTTAAATTTATTATCTTTTATTGCGTTATATAAATATGAATTTTATAACAATGTAAGTAAGCTGCGCTTTATTCTACGCCAATTCGAAGTATTAAGACTTTATAGAAGACTAATACAATTTCTATTGAAAATGTATATGAAATGAATGGAAATTATCTTGCAAGTAGTACCGAGTTTTTACTATTATATAGAAACTAGAAATGTTTCTTGAGCAATTATAATAATTAAAGTAAGTAACTCCCGTGATATGTACCATTAACATTATCTTAAAATGTCAAGACGACGCTATAATTTGCTAGTCCATATTTGAGTCATAGTATAATATAACTATTCTGTATAAAGTGTAACGCTAAATATACTTAATATTTCTCGCTAAATTGTGTTTTTATTTATTTAATCTTTTATCCCCTAATAAATGTTAAGACTAAATTAAGGTACCTCTTAGTCATAAGAGCGCTAAATATTCGCTCCCAACAGGTCTTAGTATATAGATACGTATTTAGAATCCTTAAATGGATTCAATATACGTATTTTACAATAATAATACTAATACTGTTATTATTGTAAAATACGCTTGAATTAATATAATATTTGTTATAAACGAATTCAATCTATGTATGTTTAATAGATAAAAAATGTTTTAATGATAATCCATTTTAATAGTTATGATTTTATTTTTGCGTATTATTGAACTGCCATTCCACACAAGCCTTTCCTTTAACACCGTTCACTTCAACGTTGCTCCATCTTTCGTAGAACTTTGCTTCTCTATCCTTTCCAATGTAAAACTTATCTTCATCAATTAACATTACTCGCAATACGTATGATTGGCCTCCTAGAATTTAAATAGGAATGTACCAATCAGTAATATTTTAAACATTAATTAGTCGATATAATGTTATAACACTTATAGAAACACTCAATATACGAACAGCAACAAAAAAAAAACTATTGTTAAATGCCTAGTAGAATAAATGATAAGGTGTCATAAGGTAACAGTTTAGCGAAAATAAAATATAACATAAATACTCGTACCAGCTTGAAATGTAAAACCATAGTCCTTGGGAAGTATTTGGTTTTCTCCGTGTTGATAAAGATGGAAATCGGATGCATCCACTGCAACTACACTCTGATCTGCCTTCTTACATAAATATCCAATGGTAAGGCTAAAAGGGCATACTTTTATAATATACTTTTTAAACTACATACCGATCATTGCTACACCAGTGTCCTCCGGCATAGACTAAAGTCTAGCCTGGCGTACTGTCCAATACATATTCTAATCAAAGACAACAGGATTTACAATTAGATCACAAATATTATTATTTTTTGCAAGATTTAAATTGTAAACTGTTATACGTTTTAAAATAAATCTTACTGAGATAGTATTGCGGGTTGCGAAACACTTCCAATAGCCATACAGTCGCCGTTCTCGAGGAATACGAAATGATAAACGTAACGATGGAAGTTACGCCAATCGCGCAAAGGTCCTGTTAAAAAATAATTTAGTGTCAATTACTGTTAAAGATATATAATGGTTAGATACCATGTAAATATTGGTAAACCAGATCGTCTTATTAATATATGTACGTCGTACGGTAGATGTCACCTCACCGAATTTTGGCTAGGACGTACAATCTCAAAAATTACTGAAAGCGCTGGAGATTGTGCAACTTTGTACTGCAGGTGCACTCTACTAGTACTAATATCAAAGTCTGATAAGAGATATTTCGACAGGACCACGATAAGGGTGCATGATCAAAGTATAGTATGTGCTTTCCGAGGAACGTAGTACTTCCAAACTTTAGAATGCTTTTGTGAATTTCGTGACAAAAAACCAAACACATTTTTTAACAGGACCTGGGATTTGAACCCAAGACCTCAATATCTGCAGCCACTGGTACTCAAATATTCCTAACCACGATCAACAACGTGGTCTTTTTAATAATAAATTTATTAAGTTTTTCATTTCATTTGACTTAACTACTATTATTTTAATTAATTCGTTGAAGTCGAGTGAAAAAAGTGCATATTATGTAATAATTTGTATAAGTATCATAAATACCGAAACTTCTATCTCTGACACACGGCATGTTTATATTGTACGTGTTGTCTTCGACCGTCACGGTACCGGTAAGGGATCCCATTTGCTCATAATGCGTCTGATGGAGTCTGAAAAATCACATTCGGAATAATACATGCATTACTTTACTATTATTTTCCAAATTGTAATATAAAAGTCCTTCAAATTACGAAGGTCATGGATTCTGATCCAGACACACACCACATAGTTGTTTCAAGCGCTAAATTGTGTTATCTGTTAGGTAGTGAAGAGAAATATAGGAAGTCACATGAAATATTCGGGAAAAGATCAGAGACATATATCTGATACGTCAGTACTCTAAGACCGATATCCAGTAAAATAGTTGTAAATCAAATTTCGTATCATAGTTCTCGTCATTCATTGTCTGTTTAACTTTAACCGCCTATATAATATTCCAGCCACAAGAGGGCAAAAGTCAAATAAACAACACATGACAGAGAATTGACGCAAGATCATTGCTCGAGAGCTTGACCTATGATTTTCGTAATTGATTTACAAAAAAAATGGCGTTTTCGAGGGTGTTTGTGACGTCTACGTCGCCAATAATGCGGACCGCACGTCGCTGCAACCGGTCCAAGGCTTCCATAAGTACTTATCGGAGCCATCCCAGAGGTGCGAGCAATATTCAACGCAAGACCGCACCTGCGTTTTGTACAGCAGGAGCAGTTGTTGTGGCGTGAAAAAACGCCGCACCTTGTTCATGACCCCGAGTTTCCGTGAAGCTGTTTTGATAACAGCCTCGATATAATTCCTTGGATTAAGGTCATAGCGAACGTCGATACCTAGTACGGCAATTTGGCTTTGTATGACTAACGTAGTGCCACTGAGGGAAGGAACAAAGGAAAATGGTGACTTTTTCGTTGTGAAGGCGCATATTGCAATAGGCTATAAAAACTTTCGTTTTTCTTAAAAGTATATTTGCAGATAAGCAATTATTGGTGAATTATATGTCTCGATAATGTTTATCCAGACTGCACATCAGTAACAATGACGTCGTTGTAGCAGCAGAAGAAAATTTAAGGCTATATCGTGACTTTATAGGACCGGGTGATACAACCAATGATGTCGGTACGTGATATTTTTTGTTTTATGCTAAATTAATGAACATACTAGTATTTTTAGAAATTAATTAGTAGTGACCATACTTCTTAACAAGTTCAAAATAGTCACTCGACCAAGGTTCCCTCGCCATGTCGTCGGCGACGCTGTATGGTGACATCTGCGTGTCGTACTCGAACGGCGCCCACTGCGCGCTCCATATGAGATCAGCTGTCACTTTTACCGTTTTATTAATATCATTTCTTGGCCTAAAATAAAATTATATTTAAAAATTAATTAATTAATTATTAATTTTATGTAAAAATCGCTAGCAAAACTAATAAATAAATAGATCTAATAATTGAACAAAGTAATACAAAGAAACACACAGACAATGAAATATTTGATATTAGAATGCTCTATTCCAACCAAAACAGGAAAAAAGCCAAATAAACAACATTTGACAGCAAATTGACGCGATTTCATTGGTTAAGAACTTGATTAATCTATGACATTCACTATGGATTTGGCGAAAAAATGGCGTTCTGAACGTCGACGAAACTGTTATCGGAATATTGAAAGTTGAATTAGTGGAAATAAGTAATTAAGTGTAATAAAGATACATTAATCAAAAACTCCTAGTAGTGCACAATATAGCTGAGTTATTAGCAAATCGCATGAAATTCGTAAATCTAAGGTTTGTTTAACTTTTTTCCTACTTCCATTGGAATAGGCTATAGTTAACGAACTTTATTAGCAATACTAACATAAGTGGTAAAAAATAATTGTGTAAGCTAGGATGGTACTACTGATGGTAAGAAAATATTTGAGTGAAGAATTCATTAGATTAGCGAAATTGTTTATAAAAAATTGTCTCCATTCAATTATTTTTTTTTTTTAATCAGCGCTTTATTTCAGTTTAATACGTATCGCTTCATAAATACGTATCGTATCATAATTTTTTATACTTAAAATGATCACGTTTCGCTTGCAATTAAATTAGTGTATAAAAATGGATGCATCCATTTATATTAGATATACTAAAGTAGGACATGAAACAGTGCTTTTATATCAATGTTGAATGCACAGCTATAAGTCGCCACGATTATATCTTAAATATTACATCAATGTATATTATTTTAGCATTGCTTTAATATGATAATATGTTTTAAGCAAACGGCGATCTATTATTAATCCTATATTTTTACAGTATCAATTGAATCCAAATTAAAAAACAGCTAATTTAATTAATTTCTAATTCCAAGGGCATAGTAAACTAGTTGTCATCCGCGCCTTCATTTACATTTTAGGGTTTGGTTGTCAGATATTAGACATAAAATTAAAAAGCATTCCTTGGAATTCAAGCATGCTTCATACGAAATTCCATCAAATTCGGTTCAATTGTTTGGCCGTCAAAGAGCATCAGACAGATAGATAGGCTACTTTTGCATTTATAATATTATTGTAGATGATTAATCGCTTCAGTATTTACTTCTTAAAGGAATTGCTTATTACAATACAAAGTTAATTCTTCATTATATTATGACTTGGATTATAAATGCGAAAATGTGTACGTTGTGTTATTGGTATTTTATTATCAGCGTGATTTATCGCCTAAAGATACTCGTAGTTTATGGGCCGATGTGACCTTTACTATCTCTATAAAATAAGAGCAAAGCCATGCGTAAACTATTAAATATAAAATGCAAATTGTTTAAAACCTCTCCAAAAACGTATATAATCGGTAATCATTTTATGCAACTTGTTAATTGAATATAATTGACTATTTTTAGAAATAAGATTAGGAAAAAAGCTGGTTGCGAAATAAAAACACTTGGACTAACTGCATTATACTTAAGCTCATTTAAAAATACGTTACTATTTAAAAGTTCAATTACTTACTTCATTTCTCCATTGTAAGATAACGTCCAAGTGCGCATAGGTATAAAGTTTTTAATTTTAATTCCTTGAACGCTATAATCATCCTCGTCCTCCATTGTTCGTTGCACATAAGTATCTGGAAGTCTAGGTGTCAGAAGAAGGGGCTCATTTTTAATCTACAAAAATATTTTAAAAAGATTTTATTCATCACGGATTCAATTTGTGTGTATTCTATACCAAAGCTTAAAAATATACTGACAGATCTAAAGATGTTATTATATAAAATCGATCTATAAATAAAAGAAAGAAATACGAAATTTATCCAATACAAAAAGTTAAGTGATACCTTTATATATAAGAAAGAATCGCAGATTCCATGTGGCCTTCTTGCTAATCCACAAATGATAGCATCTCCATTTTCAGACATTCCATTATAGTAAACGCCATCGATTCCCTAAATTAGTAATATAATGGCTCAGTATGTATTCTATAAACATTCATATTACATATATTTATTATCTTTACCAAAGTATGGTCATCCAATTTGTATATTTGCTCTAGTTTCGCGTGATGTTCTTGGACATGTGCAACTCCGTCAGGACTACGACCTGATTCTATTGCTAATAGTCTTTTCAGATATGTGATAACCTGAAATTAACAAATATTACTAATAGGCTACCTTATAGTAAATGGTCACTTTCGTCCAATGCACTTGTATTCTATGTATTAACCATTTCTTCCACCAACAAAGCTACTTTAACCAGGGGTTCTAAGATGTTATGTCACTTTTATTACACTGACTTGTATAATAATAGCGTAAACCGAATTTTGTCCCAGTGATTATGGGACGATAGCTGCACATAAAAAATCGGTTATAGTCTCATTTTGAAAGGCTCCAGCCGTAGATATGCAGAAAAATAAAAAGGATTACTGATTGCAATTTATTAAATTGTTATTGTTCCAAATAATTAATTTTAGAGAGCTGAAAAAAGTTACTAGCCACGTAGAGGGCGGGGCAATGGCTGTATAAAAAAAACAAATGTAAATCTTGCGAAAAGACGTCGCCAGTTTACAATGAAATTAAATAAAAAAAAAAACCTGTCATGGGTTTCGAAATTTGTAAAAATCTGTTGAATAAACGAGAAGTTTTGCGTGCTACCCTCTAGTACTTTTAAATTAACAGAAATGTTTAACGTTTGGCGGTATAATGAAACTAAACTTGCTTAAAGTAGAAGTATAAAGTGTAGTTTAGTCAACAAATCCTGCAATATCGCGGATTAATAGGGATAACTCGATTCATTGAAGTTTTGATTACGCTATCAAAGACTTTAATTAAAACTCTGTTGTGTGATATAATAATAATTCACTATACCTGTCTAATTCTAAGAAAAGAATACATAAATAAAAACTTAAACCAGTAAGTTTTGTTTCGTTGTTGATAAATACCCAATATAGCCGGTTTATACTTCATATTGATAAATCGAAAAATAAATACAACACCCACTGATATTAATAGAGAAGTTAAACATGTTAACATATTAAATAATTAATATTCAAGTAAATTCAAGCAATTACTCGTATAATTTAATTGCTACTGAAGCGTCTGATAAAGATTATTATTTCGAAACGTTTACTATCTTAGTGTCTTATCACTATTCGATCGGCTTACTTGTGTTCGTCTGATTTTTGTAATTTAGACTAATCTCCTGACTAATGACTAAGTATCATATTTGATAAGAAATACATCGCAACTTTTTACTGATTACCGAGTTCAAGGCATTCATATAATTTACGTAAATTTTACTGTTGTACCGTAAAGCCATGGAGTGTGAATTCGTACCTCAAAGACTTTATCATATCAAAACGGAATTGGTATTACTTATGCTGAAATTTGAAAAAATAGACTATAAGTATACATATAAATAAATATATAATAAACGAATCTCTACTAACGATTATAGTAAAGGCATCCAAGTCATCCACACGGCTGTGAAATATTGAGTGAGTCAAGTCGACGTCAAAAACATGTTTGGACATATTTTTGACTATGAATCATTATTTATAGCTTTAGTTCTGTTTCGAGTATGAACGTGCTAATGTATTAAATTTTTAAGTACGATAATGAGATGGAACTTTGTCAAAATATTTCGAAATAAAGTTCAGATGCGTGAACGGGCTAAAAATACACGTTCACGTAACAACGTTACCAATTATAATTTATATAAAAAAATTTTACTGCGATACAGATACATAATTACACTTTTAATATAAATTGAAAATAAAATTACAAAATTAGTTTAATTCGTATTTATTTTAATACCAATTTTGAACATATCAAATGAAAATTATTCTGTAACATGTTTGAAATCAAAAAAAAACTTAGTATAAGATGTATGTATATATTAAGTATTTAGGTCTATTCTGCTGTAGCTAACAAATGCTTGTGAACGCACTCTTCTTTGTTGATCAGATGTGTTGTTTTATTGACGAGTTGCATCAGAGTGTTCAGGTTACTGGACCATTCGTTCAATCGGTCAGAGGCATCCATGTTCAATCTGAAAATAATATGGATATTATTTAAAGCATAAATACATATCTTTTTACATAGCAGTATATTAACATGACTGTTTTTTTTTTGATAAAACAACATTTTATGAGTTTTAAAAATATGAAGACAATTTTGTAAGATAGTGTAAAATATTTATAATCCTCTGAAGTGCAACGAGTGTCGCTGAGGTTTTTTAAAGGGATAACTTTTTATGGGAGGGTAAACCGCTTCGTTACGTAACGCGTTACGGCGCCAGTCTGTCTGGCTTTCCTTTCTCTTACGCTACGGCAGCGATTAGTTTATGTTATCATTTCTAACGAGCATCCCGTGAAGCTGACGTATTTTTTTTGTTACCAATCATCAAATTAGGTTTCAATATAATTTTTAAAATCAATTATAATGTCCTCTTTATAACAATACACCAATTTTTAAGGTTGTTTTATCTAACCTATGAAATCGAGGAGATTGGCTCTCTAGTCACCGAGCCAGATCTGGCTTGCGTGCAACATTCATACAGCAACGAATAAGCATTTTATATTATGATTTTCACTATCAATTGTTTTTATTATGAACAATTAATACGAATTCAGCTCAAATAAGTGATTTATTTATCTACTCCATTATGCATATGACAAAACTAGGTAAATCCGTTCACTACATCTATGTTCAAATCATAAGATAACTTTGAATTTTGTTTAGTTCTCCAGTAACAGTGCAGAACTAAGTAAATCTTATCAGGTAGGTTTTACACATTATCATATGTTTGGGGAGACTGGTGCCTAAAAAGGTGGTACCTATACATTAAGTCACCAGGCTCTCAATTGATACGAATTTAGTTATGATGTTTTGATGTTTTGCAGGGCAGGATTATTCATTCAGAAGTAGGCACTCCAAAAGACCCAAATATTGAAAAAATCATCCTAAATGAACATTCCCTGGACATGGTTAATCAAGCTCGACGGAAGGAATCCATTCTTTTGTCAGAATCCACATTCCGCCATTTAAGAAAGCATTTATTTACACAGTAATTATATTAACGCTGCAACTAACAGCTTTTAGAACCCAAATGGTCATGTGCTGTTTGATGGGAAATGTTAGAATACCTGAAGTGAACGACGCCCGCGGGCCGGTCTATCTTGGCGCGCACCACCCCGCTCACGACGAGCTGACTCAACGCCTCCTCCGTCTCCGTCACGCTCAGACCGAGCAGCTCGCTCATCCGCTGCAGCGTGATGCGAGTGTAGTACATTGACATTATACGGATATTCTGTTGACAAACATTTTATATAATCATATTATATTTTGAAATTAGTTTAAAAAAAAACATTTTTTAATTTGACGATTCTATCATAGGTTAAGATAACTAGCCCTGCATATGAGATATGGAAACACGTGAAAAAGTTCAAAAAAAAAAATCTATTTAAAATATTCATGAAATCTGACAAGATCCCATTCTTATTTGAGTAGCATTAGCTATAAAGCTCCAAACATCATTAATTGTTCGATGCAAATCTAAGAATTTCGTGTTAGAATGGCAGCTTACTTCACAATGTTCAAGGTTTAAATAAACATTGTTAAGTCATCAGGGACAAAATACATTGTAATGCAGTCACATTAAAATAACATATTTTGATATAACAATTGTTAATAATATGATACAGCAAACAGCATGTCTATGAAAAAATTATAATGGTTGTTTTTTTTTAAACACGAAACCACCAGGTGCACTCTGGATTTTAAAGGATCTTAAATTTGAGCTTACATTCTTTAATTGTATTCAATTTATCAATAGATATGACGCTTTATTTACGTCATCATATCATACATATTATGTACATTAATAAAGTAATCTAAAACAAATTGTGTTCAAAGTTATTGGTTACTTACATGTTCTACAACCCTGTTCTTCAAGTCATTCCAACGTTCTTGTCCTTTCTCATCGGTGGAGTTAAAGTATGGTGTTATTCTCAACATCTTCTCATATGTTGAGCAGAGAGTACTCCATCTTATTATCTCGGGATTGATGAACAGACCTAAGAGTTGCCTGTAAAAAGTATCATATTACAAACTGTCAAAATCTAATTATCTTGTAGCTGAATGGCAGAAAAGGGATAAAAAAGAATTGTCTGCAACCCAGAGTTAGGAAGTTGACAGAGAAACATTGCTCAGAAAACATGTACAGTAGTTGGCCTTGTATCTAAGCAGTCATGTTGAATTGCCATCCCATCAGACTATGAGAGTATATATATTTGGACTCATTTGTGTACTATAATATCTTCTGTGATATGTCAATATAAAAAATGGGACTGAAAGGCAAATTAGAAAAAATATTCTTGCTCCAATAGCTCAATTATTGAGGGATCAGAGTATCAACCATAACAACCATTTGGGCAAACTGTATTATGATCACTTGAAAAGTAATCTGTCAATATGATTTTTTTATCAATTCTGTGACTTTCATATAACACAAATTCAATTGTATTCATTTGATAAGATTGACACATGTAGTTAATATGAATTTCATATTTTTGTTGTATCTAAAACAAGTATATATTTTTACATTTAAGAATGTTTATTTTTAATAATTAAGATATTATCTTACTTGTATTCAGGTAGTTTATCCAAGTCTTTATCCTCGTTAAGTCTGTGTGTAAGATCAGCCTGTTCATTATCATATGGAGCTAATATGAGAAATACAACACTGCCAATGAGTGCATCGGATCCACCAGACTGTCCCAGGGCACGGAAGTGACGACAAACTGATAAATACTGTCCATTATGTTGATCCACTGCTATCATTATTCTATAGAACTTTTCTTTCAGTTCCTGAAAAACAAGTGATCTTTGTCTATGTGTCCTTTTACAACTATAATCAATAACACAAAGAATTGAATTATAATTATTATGAATAAATTCTACATCCTTTGGAGGATCTCCATGTTTGTAATTTCTGGAATCCGATTAATGACAAATTGGAAGATGGCATCAAATCCGATGGTTCCTACCATTAAGGAATGTTAAAAATTGGTGGATAACTAAAATTGTCTATCAGTAATAAATAGCATTTTGAATGTTGTCGAAGTAGTTATCAAAACTATAAAATTTAAGTGTAATGAATCAAGAACTGCTTGTAGTGCACAATATAACGGAGCTATTAGCATATCATATGGACTATGTAAATCTAAAGTTTGATTTTCTTACTTCTGCCATTGAAATATATTATAGTGTGGTAAATATTTATATTAATAATATAAATATATATAGCAGATGCCATCTATTGCTTTATCTGACACTTAAAAGAATATTATAAATATTGTCTTTAGTACGCTAGACTCAAGTAGATGGAGCGGCGGCAACAGGATTAGCGTCGGTCACAGGTTGACAGGCATCATTAGGAAAATAAATGAATTATCAAAAATTTAAAAAGAGAATAAACAATTTTAAAAGAGTAAAATATTATTTAAGGTTGATACAATGTCTCAACCATCAAATTATAAATCTGATAACAAGGTCTTCATTTACCTCCATTACATACATATATATATATATATATATATATATATATAATCACATAGCAAACAGGCAAAAATATGTCTATTATTAAACAAATACACTTTTTATTTCTGCCACATAAATACAGTTAGAAAATAGAAACTAATTGTAATTCTACTTACTAGAGTATTATCTTCTTCAAAGAACTTAGTATTTATCTTCTTAGATATAATCTGAGTCCGAACATAATCTTTGATGGCTAGACACAATCTCATTTGTTCTAGAATCAGTTCAACTTTTTCTCTCTTATCCATAGACCCATAAGTCTCCACTTGCAGTTCCTGGATGATCTTAGCAGCTTCGGTAACATTATCTTCTTCTTCTCTTATTTTAGCAAGAATATGAGTGAGTCTAGCTCTTTCAACCTCTACATAGATTTTACCTTCGGTTATAGTTCTCAGTGTCTCTATAAGCTTTATTTTTGTTTCTTTGTCTGGTGTTTTATCTACATAGGTACAACATTCCTGCACCATTTTAACTACTGCCTGTTTTAGTTGAGACCTATAATAAATTAAAATATTTGTAAATAGTATAATCAAAATGCTTTACAGATTTAGTTATATGTTATTATAAATATATTACCTTCTTTTTGACAGGAGAACTACGTGATCATTGAGAGAAGACCAGTTTTTGGCCTCATAGCAGATTTGGACAATGGTTACCAAGATTCTTGCAGTAGAAGCCATATCTGCACCCTATACAATTAATTTAAAAAATACATTCTATAGCTGATGAGTAGAAGAATGCTATTCTAAAAGTATTAAAAACCAGAACCCCTTGTTAATTAGAAATTTTCTACAGTAAATATTACCGTAACAGTTACAATGGGACACACAGACTTACTCTCGTAGTTTATGGTTTTTTTTACGTTAATTCCGAAGTATGCTTACCGTTCTCGTTTGTTTTTCAAGAGCAAGCAACTGATCAATAGCTTCTTGAACTCTGCCACTACAGGCCCATGATTTCCATAGGGGTATTTTTTCATCACAAGTGGCGCTATAATCCACCTAAAAGTAAATGGTGTAAATTAATATTGTTCTATATACTTCAAAATTACTTAATAAAGTCTCTTGATACAACTTACTTCCATTTTTACTATTTTACCGCTAGCATCCAAGCTCCCTATATCGCCGTTTGTAGTCATGTTGCTTTCTAAAAAACACCGTAGTTAATAAATTAAAGACAAATAGAAGTATTGTTCATTATTACTTCAATGTTTATAGTAAAAAATATACTTACTGAATAGTTATTACTTTTGTATTTTAATATGACTAGTAGAATAACAAAGTTAATTCTCAGTGCTGTGTTAAATTCTTGTAAATGCAATATCACTATAAGTGACAGCAATAGAATTGACAAGTGTCAAAAAATATTCATCGACAACGATTATGATAGAATATAAGAATAATTACTTTTACATATGTGTTGGTACCAAACATGTAAATTAATAATGTGTAACCCTACAGCGGACATGACATTATATAAATAAAAATCGTACTAAAAACGTGTATTTTTTGCCATCTACTTTTTTTCGTTTCATACTGCGTTATTTAATTATCTCACAGTCCGCATCCCAACTCGACGAATAGTTCGAATATCAATATTCTCGCGTATTTTTTTTTTTATTACAACTGTTTTGTGTTTTAAAGAACCTAAATTCTAGTAAAGCACATGTGCCTAATTTATAATTATGTTATCAACTTTATTGTATACTGTTGTAAATTATTATAAAAATGAGTATTTCTTTTTTCTCTAAATGGTGAGTGTCATGCTATTTTGTTTGCATCTGTTATATATTTAACATCTTCTCCTCACACGCAGCAAAGGCCACTTATTTACGACTGGAAGGTACTATATTATAAGGATAGGATTGTAAAGTTTTTAAATTTTGTTTAATGAAAGAGTTTTGAAAATTATTGTTCTATTTTGTAGGTACTAATGTGTTAATTTTAAAATATTTTTCCGAAATGTTAAGGACTAAAATATTTTAAAGTATGGTAAGTATGGATTTTGGTTGTCGCTGGTTGATTGACCGTGTGTTTTGTAATGATATAGTCTGTGGAAAGTGGAAATGGCGTAGCGAAGTGTAAATTTGTTTTTACATTTTGTATATAGTTGTTTTATTAGACGCAAATCCTTACGATTTAAGCACCTTATGTAGTATTTTAAGTATTTATATTATTTTTCGTGTTTCGTTTACGTGTTGTTATTTAGGGCTCAAATAGCCTACTTTTGGTTGAGGCTTTGTTCACATCTATGAATAATAATAAATTTTGTGGTAAGATATTACTTCGACGAGTACAATGAGCTTAATCAAGGGTACGGAGAGAAATCTCATGGAAACGAGAAGTCATTCTGTTCAAGGTCTAGCTAGTAATGTGTCGAGCCCTGCAATGAAAATACCATTACCACCTCGTTTGTGGATTACAGGTCAGTATTATTATGCAACGAACATATGTATCGTATGTGGTGCATCGATTTAAAAACGATTATATCGGCCACCAATCCACTCTCTGTTTTTGTGTTGTATATACTTGTATGTGATAAAAGTGTATCATGTTGTTATTAGATATTGAAGATGAATCGTCTGACGAAATGAATGGTAGCTTAAGAGAAGACGGAGTTTTTCCAGTAGAGAGAGCGAGAGTTCGATCACGTTTTCGACATCATAAACAGCGAACAGCTGTTTCTGTGCCAGTTGGAATATTCTGGGACATTGAAAATTGTCAGGTAAATAATATAATAAAATTGTAACATAGTTTATTAATTTATTTTATTATTAAATTATTGTATTCAAATATTATCTTAGGTGCCTCGGGGCTGTTCTGCAATTGATGTGGTTGCCGCAATTCGAGCTAAATTTCTTACAGGGCGACGTGAAGCAGACTTTGTTGTGGTGTGTGATGTGAGAAAGGAATCTCCAAATCGACTACAAGAACTTAATGATGCTCAAGTAAATATTTTTTTTTATTTTTCTAATGATTGTTTATATGTTTTTTTATTTTTTTTTTACATTATAATCGATGAAAGATAAGCAAGTAGGCCACCTTATGACTGTATGCAACATTACATTGATATAGCTATTTTACACAGTGCTGCCATTTATAGAATCTTTTGAACACAATAACATTGGCTCACTAAACTTACTTACATTCAGTATACCTTATCACAGCATTACCATGGAAGGACAACACATAAATAGAACATGATATGTTTACATAGTGGACAGTGTTGTAAATGTTTATGGTTTTAAATGTAATAACAATTATTTGTTTTGTTTTGTGTAAGTATATTTATTGAAAAATAAATATTTCCATTAGGTATGTTTGTATGAATTGGTTAAAAAATAGTTTATCTTCTTAAAATTCAAATTTTTGGCTTATAATTTGGTTCATTGCCCTAATTTTTTTTTTTTTTTTTGTTATATTTCATGTTCCATAGACTAAAAGGTTCAAAACACCTAATTTTTTTATAATAAAATGAATAGATTTTTATTATTGTATTGTAAATAATTTAAATGTTTCTCTTCTAGTGTAAAAAAATCTTTCTTTTTTCATTCATTAGGTTAGTTTAATTCATGTTTGTGGGACACAAAAGAATGCTGCCGATGAAAAGTTGAGGCAATGTATGAGGAGATTCGGGGAGTTACATTCAGCTCCCGCTGCTTTATTATTGATCTCGGGGGATATAAATTTTGCAGCAGATTTGTGTGATTTTAGGCATAGGTTCGTATTTTACATGGTATTATAAGTGTTGTATCTTTTATTAAAAATTCTATAAACATATAAACTAATATTGTCTGTTGTTGTTTAGGAAAAATATGGAAGTGATATTGGTTCATAAACAGAACACCTCATCCGCCTTAATCGCTTGTGCCTCTTCTCATTATTGTTACAATGATCTGACCGCACACCTGCCAAGGAACCCTAAGGTACTAAAATATTGTTTTTAATTAGAATATTCAAGTATGTACTCAAGTTCTATAAGTATTGAGTAATTTAAAGATAATGAATACAATCTCTTTTCTTTTACCTACTTTGTTAAAAATAATAGATCCCATCTAACCTCATTATAAGATCATGACAAATAAAGCTAAATGATAAAATGTCAACATAATAATTAACCTATATTATAAAAGTGAACATTACTTCAAAGGCTATTTACTTTTATTTAATATTTGCAAACACTTAAGTATTTCAAATAACTCATTAAATATAATTGCAATTATATTAGTATATTTGCAAAAAAATGGTATTGTCATGAATACATTGCTATTTTTTTTCCTTACTTATGTTTGGGAGGTGTTTTTATAATAAATCTTATATTATCTTATAGTGAAGATGTTTTGTGTGCATTTATTAGTTTTGCAATTGTTGCTTGTATGTAGTACTTATATGTATATTTAGGAAATTTGTATTTTTATAGTTGTCAATAGATGTTATAACAAATATGTTTAAATATTATGTATTTGACCGACTTTATAGATTAGGTTCTAATGTTGAGATGTCATTTCGTTTAAAAAGTTTTTTTTTTAATTTTTTGCAATATAATTTAACTTAAAGTATAAACAAATTATGTATGTAATAAGGAATTATTTTTTATGGTATTTGAATTTTCTTCATAATAACTGGTATACTATTGTGTGACTATGGAAAAGTTATTATTATAATAGGTGAGTCAAACAGAAGAAGAAGAGCCGACATGTGAAATGGAAGTGGCGAATTTACCGATGGACCAGCCGCCGGAGCGGGTGTCGAGGCGTCTCCGAAGGCTGGCCGACAATTGTGGGGGGAAGGTTCTCCGTGTCACTGCGTCTACGGCTATGCTCAAGTTTCCTACACCTGATCATGCTTCGAGGTGAGTTGATATTATATTATTAATAATAAAAATGTTAATCGTGTAAAAGTAATGGATGGTATTTCACAATGAAGTTAATTATATATTTTTTATTTTCATTTTAAATAAATATAAGTAGCAAGTGGTGAGAGTATTTTTGAATAATAATGTAAGTGAAAACAAATCGTCAATGATCGTGATTTTTTTATCAAAATAAGTACTTATTCGGCACATATAACTATGTCTATAAAACACCATAAAATTTTTTTCATTAATTTTTGTTCTGCTTCCGAAATTTCCCATAAATTATAATACACGCAAAAAGCAACACAGATTCCAGTAATATGAACAACGGAAAGTAAACTGTTCTTTTGGTTGAAATAAAAAGAAATTATAACTTTTTATAAAAAAACGTACCAATGTTTTTCTATTTTTTTTATTCTTATAAAAATAAATCGAGAATGAAACGTGCGAATTAATGTCTAAATTATTAAAAAACAAAAACGAATTGCGAAAAATGTTATCGTAATGTTTTTTTCCTAACGTTTTTTGAATAGCAGCAATTTACGACAGAAATAAATTTCTATCGCAATCTTTTAGGAAACTTGTGAGGATTCTGTATTTCTAAACGAAAACATATAAAACTACATTGTCTACATATAAACAAATCATTTAAATATATGTATATATTTATTTTTCAAAATGCCTTATGTATTATATAAAACGACCAATACTGTTCACTGTTTCTATTCTGATTAATAGACGTAAGGTTTATTAATATTGGCCCTATTAGCACCAAGCCACAGAAACATTTATTCGAATAGTGTAAAGTTATATAGTGAAAGTGAGCCAAGATTCATAAAGGAGGACAACGCGAATTTGAATCTTTCGTCATACGCTTGAAATCGCTTTAACGGGACATTCTTTATTTTGTCGAATTTAAAACTGTTATTAAAAATAATATTGATAATGTAAAATATACCTTACAACATTGATTCTCAACAAAAAATCGTACTTTGATAAAGGAAAAATAACTCTGTCCGTCTGTTGCTCTTTCACGACCTAACGACTGAACCGAATTTGATGAAACTTCTTATGCTTAAGCTTGAAACTCCTATTTTGCCTAATATATGACGTCCCCCTAAAATGCGAGTGAAACCGCGGCCGACAACTATTATTATATATATGCTAATAATATTATGTACAAAATCCATTATACTATCAACTACTTATTAATAATGTAATGAAACAAATAAAGGTTTGTTTATTGTTCTTACATTATAACTGAGTGGATAAAAATATCGTTGAATTAATGTTTCTAACTTTGTAAGTAGCGTATTAAATTTATTAACTGTAAAAAAATCCGAATTATTTAGATTTTTTCTTCTCAGTGGATTTGACTTTACAACCGATTGTGGCTCACGTTTACTTGATATTTAAAAGGACGATTTTTGGGTTAGTAAGAGATAATATGTATATCGTAAACGTTAGTTAAAATTGCTATTTTAAGGTACGTCTGGGTAGGTACTGCTAACTCATAATATATTCTACCGCCCAACAGTAATACTTTGTATTATTGTGTTCCGGTTTGAAAGGTGAGCGAGCCAGCATAAAGGACATAACATCTTAGTTTCCAAGGTTGGTTGTGCATTTGCTCTTCCATCTACCAATATCAAAGGCCCCAATGTCTATAGCAGTGGTGACAACTTGCCATCAGGTGATATCTGACCGCCCGCCTACCGATGCCATAAGAAAAAGGAATGAACATTATATGTAATACATAAAAATACTAGCTTTCGTCTGCGTGTATAACCAGTCCTAAAGTTTAAAATAACCTGTGTTAGGAAATAAGTTGTCTCTATTCCGAGTTTCATCCAAATCGGCCCAACCCTTTTTGCGTGATTGAGTAACAAACACCCAAACATAACAAACATGAACCAAGGGATCACATATTAGTTGCCAATGTTGGTGCCGCATTGGCAGTGTAAGGAATGGTTAGTATTACTTACGGCGCCATTGTCTAGCTGGTGGTGATCACTCACATCGAGTCTCCTAATTCCCCGTACACCTACCCTTATTATAACTCTCATAATTTATGTTATTAGTGGGATCAATCTTATTTTATTATAAAAGCGTATTAACCTCGCTTGGTACGGTTTTCATTTGCGCAGGAAAATTTCCTGTCAACGTTTGCGTAGATGTCATATATGCGTGTATTCGAGATCAAGGTCTCCGGTGAGAAATATTCGCTTCATAAACATATGTAGCAAATACGTGTCATATTGCTTGCTCGTACATTATTGTAACGTTATAAAATTTTTATACTCGTATGTTTTTTTTTTATATATTCGTGTATTATTATAGTATCCTTTAATAAATAATAGAGAATATAATAATGGAGTCGATTTCAAAAATATCTTTTGTAAGCTGTAATAAAAATGATTAAAAATGTTTTCAAAACATATAAACAAAAATACATATAAGCAAGTTGATCAAAACGTGATGTAATATTATAATACTATTACATATTTTTAACATGTACTTCTTTAAAATTTTTATTATTTAATTCACAGAAACAATATAATAATAATACGGCTCATTCAAAACATATTTAATCGTAATTTTAAATAAATATAACTAATAAAATATAAAAATATGAATCAAGTACAAAATAACGATACCTTAATTTTCAATTACGTGTCGCTTTCTTACATACAGAACGAGGTCAGTGAACTTTAGTTGAATCGATCAGCTGACTTTGAAACGATGATTTGAGGGTAGTTGAAACTTCTGAGTTATCTGATAATGCGGCGTTCACATACTCGTTGGAATTTGATTGCATATAATAGGAAACAAATCGCAAATGTTAAATTTTTATTTTATATTTTACTTGTAAGAGCTGAGAAATGTTCTAATAAACTTAACGTAAGTACAAAACTAGAACAATCTGATGGTCCGCTAAAAATAGAAAATCGTTAATGTTTGCCTTTCCCCGTTTATTTCGAAACTCGACCTTTTGCGTTCGAAATGTTTACCTAAATTGAAATTTGATTTCGAACGAAGTTTAAAATTACAATACATCCTTTAAATTTTAAAACACAATCTGCCTGCAATTTATTTTGTAGGAATAAAAAACGTGACTGAGTAAAAAGTAACTTTTGGTTGTTTTAAAGATCAATATTTATCTAAATAGTCATCTTTTAAGCTTAATTATATACATTTATTTCTATACAACAAAAAAAAAAAGCTTTTAATTTGTGATTTGAATCAACACTATACTGAGATGTCGCATGATATTTGAGTAAAGAAATGAGAGTTAAAGCTATGCGGTAAGATTCGATTGGTACGATCGCTCGGTTTGTACTTATTTCATTTTAAAATTAGCTTAAGAAATAATCATAAGGTAAAACCGTAGTTCTATCCGTGTTAAACCGTACTGTACGCAGCCGTAGTCGATCACGAATTTATTACACGTACTGTGACCGCGTATGTTATTCGCGTGAGCCCAGAATTCAATTTACATTTCAACCACTTTATTCTATTCACTCAAGTCTCAAAGCGTTAAGTTCACATCGGTTTGCCTTAGTATGAGTGAGTGCGATTTTTTTTCTGTGTGTGAGACGACGAAGAGTAAACACAGTAAATAAATATATTTGATTATATTTGCATTTTTTTTTATTAAAAATTAATTAATTAATTTGGATGATCGCGCCTTTCGGATGATCAATAGATGCGAGGTATATCAACAGCCTGTAAATTTCCCACTGCTGGGGCTAAGGCCTCCTCTCCCTTTGAGGAGAAGGTTTACACATATACACATATATACAGGATACACATGTGGCAGAATTTCGTTGAAATTAGACACATGCATTCACGATGTTTTCCTTCACCGCCGAGCACGAGATGAATTATAAACACAAATTAAGCACATGAAAATTCAGTGGTGCTTGCCTGGGCTTGAACACGAAATCATCGGTTAAGATGCACGAGGTCTAACCACTGGGCCATCTCATCAGCAGATGATTTCACATCTATAATGTTAGCTTAAATTATTATAATAATAAATAAACAAGCTTTAAAGCATATTATATTATTGAAATTAATATAATCAAACAAATTAGAAAAAGCAAACCAAAAATGTCATTGTATGTAATATAAAGCATAATTGAGATTTCGAAAGTATAGACGTTGCATTATATTCCGTTAATAACGTATTTTATATTTACCCACATAAATGTATTTATTTAATACATGAATGAAATTGAAATTATATCGGCCATTGCAACGCAAGGCACAAGCAAGAACACATTAATAAAGGTTTTTTTTAAATATTTATATTATTTAAAAATAGAATTTTAAGTATTTATTGTGTAGCTTTGAAAGCATTTAATGAAGTCGCCATAAAACAAGCATAAGATGCTACTCACGGGGTAAGCCGTTTGATTTATATTTTCGAAATTTGTAACGTTATAAAATATCAAATCCACGCTTTAAAACGATGCAACGAAATCATTTAAAAATTAGTGTCTTTGTGCTCTCTGTATATAGCAGTAGATATAGATGAACATAACAACCAAAAATCTTTGGTTTTTTTTTTTCATAAATCTATTCTAAATGCAGTCCTTAATGCAATGACCAAACAACGTAGTGCCTATAAAAATATTATTAAATTTAAATTAAGGTGTTGACTATACTATTGTTATATCGCAATGGAGTCTGTTTCTGTTCTTTTTAATAAGATTTATTAATGCAAATGGCATAGTGATATATTTTGTAATGTGTATAAAGGATAGAAAACTTTGTAGATTAATCGTTGGCTTCTTCTTCGAACGAAGATCAGCGGACCTAAACAATGTCACAACGATTATCGTTTTCGTAATTCGTAAAATAGCTTCGACAAACTTGTGGAAGGTATTTTAACCAGTACTTCAGATTTTTATCAGCTATAAAGGAATAAATTTTTTCGTGCTTAACATAACTCGATTAAATATTATTAAATAATATATATATCAAAAGCGCCCCGCCCCTGCACACAGGTATCACTAAAGCTTTAGTATGTTTATTCGCAAAAGTTTCTTAAGAATCGTTTAAGTAGAACTATGTACCTACTACCAGCGTAGTAGGTACATAGTTCTTTTTTAACCTTATAGTACATTTGAGAATTTTGAGAGTAATTATGGCGAATAATTGACAAATAACCTAAACCGTTAGCTAATTTGCGCAAAATATTCGTAAATGATGAAAGTACATCGATAGATGGAGTCGAAATGAAGCAATAGTTAGAACATGTGAATCTTAACCAAAGATTGCTAGTTCGGATCGGGACAAGTGTCCAATGATTCATGTAAATAATTAGTGTATATAATTCATTTCGTGCTCGGCAATGAAGGAAAACTTTGCGAGGATACTTACCTGTTTCGGATGAAAATCTTCTATGATAGACCTTTCGTCATTGTAGCAAAGAAACGAAATAAGCTCCAAACCATTCTTAAAAATAATGCAGGACCAGCAGTAGGACATTTATAGTTTGATATTTTTTTGAGTGGGTACCTAAATTATCTAGATAAGCCCTAGTCACACCAACACACACAAGTCTTTCGCGTGAATATGACTATTTGTGAAAATGGAATAGAAATCCCGACAGTACTAACTGTGATTAGTGCGTACATACATTAAACGTACAATATTTTAATCTAAATCTAATCTATCCTTACTTGGAGTTCAAGCTTGCATTATATCAAATTTCATAATATTCGGTTTATTGGTTTAGCCGTGTGAAAGCAACAGACACACAGGCCAGGTTAATTGCGAATTTATCATATTAGTATAGATTTAATTCTACTTTCAATCTAATGTTTATTTCTATGTGTATATTTATAGAGATTTCTATTAATAGATTATATTAATATTTATCGTTCAAACCGTATCTTGAGATAAACAACGATGTTTATATCAGAAGACGCGCTAAAAAAACACCTTTTTGTAGATTTATACGTGACGCAAATGTAATAGTTACATTTTATGATTCATGCTATCCACTAGAAAACACGTTAATCGCGTCACACGATGGAGATACTACAGTCGTTGCACTTTCAAATGACACGTAATAAAAAAAAAAGTTCTCGAGTCTGCTACTCTGATTTGTCTTCTATCTTTATGTTTACATATACTTTATGTTTATGAACCAAAACATAAATCATGAATCTCGTATACAATCTATGACTACTGTATAAAATATTACGAACTGTGAACAATGTTTTCAGTTATCTTAACTGAAGTTTGCTCATTCAAATCTGACAAGCAGAAATCTGTTTGTGTTTGTGCATGTGTTAAATTTGTGTCAAATAACTTAAGATCGTGCCACATGTGTATCGACTAACCCGCATTGGAGTAGCGTGGTGAGTTAAGCGTCAAACCTTCTGAAGAGGAGAGGAGGCCCGTGGCCAGCGGTTGGACATAAACATGCCGTTACTCCACATCAAATGACACGTACTCTACCATCAATTATAATGTATCCCTACTGTGTGGATTCACATTTAATTTGTTCACGTTTCTAACATTCCTTACAGAAAAATATCAACTGTGAATAATAATAATTATTTTATTTATATCATCCTACCCGATGCACTTTGAACTATAACAAAAATATGCATATTATTCAGAGAACTTAAATTACATAAAAATAAAGAAATATTCTGGTGTCAGATATTCGTGTAGGTCAGTTTGTCTAAGAGAGAATAGTGACGTTTTTGTAAGTCTTACTTTATTCTGTCACTGTGTCTCCAAATAGCCAGTGGTATGAACGTTTTATATAAGAGAAGACTCGAAACTTAAAGATTTAGTAAAAAAAACGGTTGTAACTTTACCGCGTGGGATGAATTGCCTGCACCTAGCTAACAGCTGGCAGCTGACACGGAAGACAGCTTCCGCGCGGAGCAAAAAAATCATATAAACTGCGGTCTCCAAAAACCTGATTTTTACAAGCTAGTATCTCTTATTTCTATACATCAGTATCGGATATGATATCGACTACATTCTATACTATGAAAGAAGTTCCTACACACTATCTTGTACGTATGTACTAGACAGCTTCAAAATATTTTGATTTTGATGTAATGTTCCGTTACCCTTCGTTAGTTTATCGGTTGATAATGAAGTTTCAGTTTATGTTTTGTTACTTTGTTACAAATAAATTGTATTAACGCGATGTTGTTTTTTATTTTGTTTAAGTATTTCTAAATTATTGAAACGTTAACATTTTGAATTTGGAAGATATAAATGTGTAATATCATGCAGTAATTGATTGGTATACAGTTGATCGAGTAAATTGATAAAACGTCCAATCATCGAAATAAAAATGGTTATTTATTTTTATATTTCAACAAGTATTTTGTTCAATGTAATCAACGGACCGCAACTATTTTTTTATTTTTTTGTCGTGAACGAATTGATAGTTACAGCCCGCTGAACTAAAGCTGAAGGCTCTTTAGTGGTCACTGAACCGTGTACATAGTAGATAAGTCTAATCCGTTAGTCTAAGAACTTCCTACTTAAAAGGCATTTTATTATTCATCTACTACATAAATATTGAAACATTAAGAAAGTAAGAAGTATATTAATATTAATTAAGTGTATAATGAACTTTACGTCTATGAAATTATATTCGCGTATTGGTATATACAAATTTTATACTCTTTAGCTGTCTATCGCTAGGTTAAGAATATCAGGTTGGGCCCATAGGCGAATTATATCCTACGTAGTTAGTTGGCAAGTTTTATCGAAATATAAAAACTGTTAATGGATGTTGAATTTCGGTTACATTATTTCAATTTTTTTTTTCTTATTAATTAAGTTTTATCACCTTTGAAACGTTATTGTTTATAGAATTGTAGTTTTTTTTATTTAGTGATACAGTCATAATTGTTTAATAATGTATGTATAATTATTTTCTAGAGCTTTAAAACGTATGGATGGCGAGGATGTATTCGGACGAAAGATAAGCACCCGATATGCGCGGAGTGCATTCCAGCCGACTTATTCGAGCGACGAGGGGTATAGCACTGCACCCGTGCAGCCGAGAGCGCAACCGCAATTTGTGCAGCCAGTAGCACAGGTCAGTTACGAGATTATACAGCTGTCCTTGATTTTGCGACTATTTTATCATTATTATTCACCGGTTTCATTAGAGCTATTTTTCGGAAATACTATGGATCTTATTTTCATAAAAGAGCAGAGACGTTGATGTCACAAACCCATGTTCATTTTATTATTATCATTTATAATTCGAGTTAATATTTTAACGTTAATTTAACGGAAAAATATTTAAAAATACAATCAAATTAAAAATAAGCATTTAAAAGTATCGACTAGGATTTGGTACCCATTTCACTTAAACGGACCCGTGTATGGTTTTTGTCGAGAGTAAATTGCAATTAAATTCATCTATGTAACTAAAATTATTTTTAAAATTTGTTATGTATATTAGCATTTATCAACCGCTCCACCGGAGAGGTCTCGCTGCGTGTCGAGCGAGTGGGCGCTAGCGCTGCAGCAGCTGCCGGCTGCGACGCCACCGCCGCTCGACTTCTGCCCGCCGCCCGCGCCCCGCCCGCGCAAGATCCGCGGCACGCACGGTCAGACACGGCGCCATACGTATTATCTTGCACGTACACTCGGTGTTACCCCGTAACGATCTTTGGTTTATCGGTGGATGGGTAGATGATGTAGTATCACATTATTTAATGTCACTTTGTTGTACAGAAATTATATGAAAGCGATTTTATTGAATTCTTAATGCAACGGCGATATGACATTATGCGATTTTACTGGCAATCGTCTGGGTACGGATCAGTTATACTTCCGACGAACGGCCCTACTTTGTATTGATTGGATTCGGTAAATTACAATATCAAGAAGCATAATAGTTCGCATTTTTTAATTGTTTGGAACTTGACGGTATTAGGGACGTTGAATATTTTTTAAATTTCGAATTTATAATGTATAGGCGGTAGTGAGCACTTGTCATTTGATAGCCCATTATTTTAAATTAAGTAAATTAAATAATGTATATAACGTGATGTCTTCATAACAAAACCAGGTACTGTGAACCTAGACCGGTCAGGCTGCTCGTCCAGCAACAGCGGCGACGACAGCCGGCGGGCCGTGTCCCCGTGGAACTCGTCCGCCAGCTTCAGCGAGCATAGCGAGGCCGAGCTGGAGTCCACCGCCGAGCTCACAGTCTCCAACCTGCCGCCATACGAACCGATCGTGTTACAGGTACATTTGACTATGTTATCCAAACAGATTTATTTAAATAATGGATATATTTTTTTGTTCATTGTTGTCAAACATAGTAGGTATATAGTTATAAATGATTCTCCAAAAATCATTAAACATTAATGATATTTTTACTAAGATAAGGGACTTTTTTAAATGTTGATATTCAATGTAATTATATTAAAATCTCATTTTGTTTTCACAGGAAATGCTAATGAAGCTGTTCAACCAGTACGTGCCCGTGGTCCGGGTGTCCATCTGGGCGGCGGGCGAGGGCCCGCTGGCGACGGTGGTGCTGCGCTCGGAGTGGGACGCGCGGCTGGCCATAGCGCGCGTGCACAAGCGCCGCCTCGACAACCAGTGGGCGGGCCGCCGCCTCGAGCTGTCGCTGGGCAGGCCCTCGCCCGCGCCCAACCTAGACGTGCTCCGGATCCGCCTGCGGGCCATCCTGCTCGACCAGAAGAACTACACGCTGCCGCTGCTGCGCCTGCGCGACGCCTACGCCAGTCGGCATTGCTGCGCTCTGACCACGTCCGACATCGCCAAGGTGAAGGACACGGTCGTCATCCACGAGGGGTTCGGTCGCATGGTGCAGCTCGTCGACCACACGCCCGTGTCGAACTCGGAGACCGAGGAGGCGCCCTGGAAATGTCACATACATGCTCTCATGAATACCGGTCACGAAGACGGAAGTCGTATTTTGCAGCCGGTCTTTATGGAGATAGCAGTTTTGGCAAAGAATACCCAAATTATACTGGAGAATCACGGAGGAATATTGCCGTTACTTAGGTAAATAAACTTGAATGTGCTTGTTAGTGATGATTTGTAATTAAAATTAACGTTCCACTGTGATTAATTATATATATTGCTCTTTACAGTTTCGTGGAATGCTATGAGGCCGTATTCCCCCCACTAGTGGCAGACGCTCGACGTGGTGTTGCTTTAGAGTTGCTTCTCCGGAGCATCCCTAATCTGGAAGTTAAGGATAGTCCATCACGCCATCTCACTTGGCGTATCGCCCGGGCTGATTCGCCGCCTTCGCTAAGTTATCTGAGTGAGTAATTAAAATCGGAGTCTAGTCTGAATTTTAACTAAAAATAATTCCATGTGATTCTTAGAATCTTCCGAAATTAAATTATCTTGCTTTTGATCGTCTTACATATTGACCACATTTAATTGCTTAATTCTTCGTGCAGGTGAGACATCTCGCTCCAGCGGTGAACGTGATCGGCCTCGCACTGCACCGGCGCTTGAACCCATGCTGGCTCTGTTCGAGAGGGAACTCATTGATCTCCTCCGTACTGCTCCGCGTTGTTCCATTCCGTTCAGCAAGTACGTGTGAATATCATTATATACGCTTGCATATATGCTTGTATACATACGAAGGTTCACGTTATTGGTAAATAATTTACGTATTGTCGTCTGCATTAGGGTTTTTCATATTAATAGATAATATTCAATGATATTGTACGTTATTTTAATTTTTTCGCTTTTGCAGACTCATACCCGCATTTCACCATCATTTTGGCCGTCAGTGCCGTGTCGCTGACTATGGATTCACAAAACTCCCAGATTTACTATCGGCTCTTGGCAACACTATCGTGGTTAGCTCTAATATATATATATAAGAACTTTTGGTCTAAGCTTGAGTAGATTCACTATAAAATTGTAATTATACACTTACAGGTTTTGGGATCTGGATCATACCGTGTGATAACGATTTCCGCGGCAGCGCAGGGAAGACGTTGGACGTCGGATCTTCTGAAAGTACTAAAGGCTCAACCGGGTCGAACGATCATGCTTCATGACATTCCCGAATTGTATCAAGCTACTATAGGTCGGCCTTTCTCAACCGTTGACTATGGAGTCTGCACTATCGAGGAGCTCATGGAAAGAGTAGCCCCACAGAGCGTTGTCATCGGCCCCGACGGGACCGTATCACTGCCTCGTCGAACCCCAACCCCCGAAGAGCGAGCACGCACCGTCCAATTCGCAGTACAAGCCGTCGAACTGCTATGCTATACGCCCAATTTGAGAATGGAATTCTCCCGTTTCGTGCCAGCGTATCACGCACATTTCGGTCGGCAGCTCCGTGTCGCTCACTACG
The DNA here is from genome assembly GCF_037043105.1 of Vanessa tameamea. Taxonomy (NCBI): domain Eukaryota; kingdom Metazoa; phylum Arthropoda; class Insecta; order Lepidoptera; family Nymphalidae; genus Vanessa; species Vanessa tameamea. The sequence goes on from NC_087317.1 coordinate 8,500,326, forward strand.
GTTGCGTTAAACTCGTGGAGTTATTCGAGTTAATTCCGGAAGCGGTGACCGTATACTGCGAGCCCTCGGGCGAACGTAGCGTGTGCCTGGCTACGAGAGCGGCTCGAGCCGTGATGACTCAGAGGCTGCGGGCCTTGGTTCCCGTAGCGCTGACGGCGCTGCCGGCGCGTTACGCGTCGCAGTTTGGAGCGCCTCCGCAGCCGGACATCCTAGACAAGTCGTCGATCGAAGCGCTCGTGTATGCTGCGGGGGGTTTCGTGGAAGGGGGGATCGTGCAGCTCGCGGAGGATACGTCGCGTTGGGTGAGCTCGGCGCTTGCCGCCTGTGCCGTGCTGTCCGCAGACCGTAGCGTGGCTCGCGGTTCGACAGAGGAATACTTCGTCACCGCTTTCCGTAGCCTGTGCGGCGCCGACCCGGACTTGAACAGCCTTACTGCATCCGGTGTTTTAGAAATATGCGAACGTCAAGTTTGCTTGACTGCGACTTGGCGTACCGTGTGGCGAATTGCACAAATCCTATCCGATCGCTCGGGTCCGCTTCCTGTCATGGAAATCGTCATCGAGTATTCGAAACGTTATGGCCTGTCCTTCCTTAATGCAGAGTTGGGTAAGCAAAATTACGCTATATAACTTTTCTAAAAAAATACTGGCAAATATTATTGAATGTTTAATACTGTAGAAAACTTGTTATTAAAATAAAATTAAATACTATTTTCACATAGATGCATTATTTAAATATGTGTCAAATTATATCTTTGAAGTGCCTTAAATATTGTCAGGAAAATCGATTATTTTGTAATTCAAATACGATGTCCTCAGATTTAGAAGCCGCAGTAAGCTTCCTTCGCCAGCACCGCGCTGTGTTTATCGAAACTGATGGCGAAGGGTTATGGAAACTTGCTGCGGGAGTCACTCTACCGCAACGACGTGACTTGGCTCCTGTTCGATGCGCAGTGGAAGATTATTCTGTGTATGACACACCGCCAGGACAGAAGGTAAGAATCTTATCACTAAATTAAAATTATACTAGAAAATACAGTAATCATAAAGTAAGTAAATAATTTATAATAAAAAAAAAATAGTATTTATTAGTTTGAAATGAACATATAACTTCGATTTTATATTCAAAAAATAAAAACCCTTTCATGAAATAAAAAAATATTCGTTCGCTTAATGGCCTACATACAGTTGTTCAATTGTAGACCTAACTGAGTAATATCATTACATTTTGGTGATTGTTTTTAGGGTTCACGCGTGTTCGAATCACCTAATACAAATATTTGGTGTTCGCCGCCCGCGAGTGCTCTGCCAGCTCCTACGGCATTGCTGAGCCAAGATAATAAACGTAAGTTATCACTAATCATTTTAATATTTATATATAATGTTCGGCTTTCCTTTATATATAACTATTTAATAAATCGACTCATTCATTAATATGTGTTCATAGATTTTTTCATTTAGAATATGATCCTTGCGATACAACTCATATAAACTTAGGAGTGCTATTAACATTTTTTTTTATAAAATTTACTTGAAAGTGTACTTGTGTTTGCGCAAACACAAGTCCATCTAATGCAATTGGCTAGACTTTGAAATTAGCTGCTGTAGCCGACTTCAATTGAATTTGTGAGATAAATATTTCAATGTAGATACTTAATTTATGAACCGATTTCTTCATCAGGTCGCACACGTTTGGCCGCTCAATTTGATGCAGCGTAAAATGTTCCCACCTACGAAGCATTCCAAAACAATATCATAGTATAATAAAAATGCATGTGTTCTGATCCAAAGCTGTCAACACAGAGCCGCAACGAATTTTATCTCCAGACTAAAATAAGAGTCCTAATAAATGTGATGTCTATAACAATAATGTTTTAGATGGCGTATATTTTTGTGTGTTTATTTAGGTTAAGAAAATCTTCTCGCGTTCGTAAAATGTTATCAAGTGCAAGTAATGTGCAAATTAAGTTAGTTCTAGCTTGTAAAAAAAAAAAATGGCGCTTAATGATTCGAATAGCTCTGCAATGATACATTTAAATTTATAATTTCTTTGTATTTACCCGAGGTTGGCTAAAATTTACGAATTTATCCTAAATTCTATCCAATCTTTGTTTTATCATTTGACATTTAACATGTGTAATATTTAATTTAAGAATCTGTTTCACTAGATTGTAATGTATAGAACGCAACAAGTCAGTATTAGTATGTATGTATCTGACATCTAGAAAGTCTTGAAATAAATTATCTGCAATATTTAAAAATAAAATTTTTATAAGCGATGAATTATACAGGATTCTAAACCCTATTTATAGGCATTCGCAATATATTTGTCTCGTGTTATTTCTGTTGGTATAGCTCTCTTACATATCATGCAGCCCGCCGGAGCCTAATAAATGTTAATTCGGTCATATATAGTAGCGCTTATAACATTTTTCGAATGCTCTTCAAAGTACAATAATAATGTTTAAAAATGTTAATTTTTTAGAATTTTATCCTTTGATATTTGATCTCCAATGATTGTACGAGTACATAACATAATTATACTTTAATTTGGCTTTATATGACTTAGTTTAAATCCATGTTGTGTAATTAATAAATAGAATCGTCAAAATGTCACTATCGAATTTATAATTTAAGAAGACAACATTTTTATTATTTGTATGTAGAATATTATATATTGCAATAAAATTTATAGACTTTATTTCAAAGAATTCTTACAATTACCCATCAAACTTACAATGTAAGAGTCAATTATAGATGTTCAAATGTTTTATAAAAGTATTGTATAGTGAGTGATATTGCTTTGTAAGAATATGCTTGTGCCTGAAGTGCAATGATGGTTTTTATTTTGGACATTTTACAGTACAATCCGTCGTTCCACATTAATAGCTTAAGTACATATATTTTTATAAGAATTTGGATCATATTTTTAGGATAATTTAAATATTATTTTTTAATAACGGTCAATCTAAAAATTTGTTTCAAATGATTGCCGTTGTTTATTTTAAGTAGTGTTATATGACTAGAATCAAAAACTGTAAAAAATGAATAAGTATATTATTAAGGATTATAAGTTGTTTTTTTATCAACTAAGAGATACAAATAATGTTAGTGTAAGTAAATGTGCAATCATTTATTTAGCTATCAAATTAATTGTGATATTTACGTACCAATAAATATATCACTTAAAAAAAAATTAAAAGAAGCATACGAAAATAATTTTTATGTATATTATGTACATATCTTATTGATTGGTACAAAAATCAATAAGCACATTTATTTACAAGGTTATCGTTACTCGAATCTTTGTATAGTAGAATTAATGTGGAACCGCGACATTGATGCTTTAAAATATGTTAATGATTATAAAATTAATAGTTATTTACATCAGCCTTATGTAAGCAGGCCCTTGCATATGTTTTCGAGTATATTTATTTAATGCAATTATATTTATTGTAACACTGCCAGTCTGCATTTCAAACGAAACACTAAATGAAACCACCTGTCCAATAATTATATTATCTATATTATGATTAAGACAAAACTTATAATGTATTTCTGCTGCAAATTCTATTTAAGTAATTTTATCTTTGTGACTATATATTGAAATTTATTCTTATTTTAAATGGAATTCGATCGTCACAACACCCTTTATGTGAATTGAATTTCATGAGACTGTAGCAGATAAGTTAGATACTTTTAATTAATCCAATGTTGTTTTTACTTTCGTGACCAATAACAAAGTTTTAAATTTATAAGGGTAAGGTAGAATAAGGTTTTCAAGTACAGTAAGTGAAGATGTTAGTGTTATTTTCTACGTCTTCGTCGTTCTGTGATCTTTAATTTCTTGTTAGTTTCCAACTAGTGAATCGGTGTATGTATGGAAATTGTATCTCGTCATAATTGCATGAAATGAATGTAGTGTTGGAAAATAAATGTTATTTTTTGATATATTTTTTTATTCAGTAAATTGATTTCTAAAAGTTATGTTAGCATTTAAACCACTGTCTGCACAGATGATATAATTCAGAGGCACCAACAATAACTACAGAAAGAAAAATACCGTTTTACAGGTTTGATTGACTATTGATGCCAAAGATTGATTATTGAAGACAGTAACTGACAATTTCTTGAAAGTAAAACTAATGGTAATAGGATCTGTAGCTTCATAAGGTAGCCATTTGGTCTCAATCAATAATGCAGTTTGTTAAATTAATATTGTATTATATGCTTTAGTTATTACAACGATATAATAATTAAAAAAAAAAACCTTGTGTTGTTTGTTTAAATTAATATTTTTGGATGCAGACAAATTTATAACTTATCCAACATCCACACATCTAAATAATATGGATTTTGCCAGTGATAAAACAAATTTAATTAATCTTTAATTTTATGACAAACTATTTCACACGATTTTTTAATCAAAAATTTATTTTACATAGAAAAAGCCTTGAGGAAAAAAATTTGCAAATTATTTACAGAGTACAATCATAGATAATATAAATATTTTCAAAATAATAAAAATTAAGGGTAAAAATAGGAGCAAATTATTTACTAAAATTTTTATTGCAAGGGCATTTAATGTTATCTACTTATATATTAACATTTTTTTACTGTATTCACTTCGTCTGATCAGAAAGGGGACCATTACGTCTCTCCCAAATCATACGATGTTTTTGTTTCATGTACGCTTTCTTAGCATCAGCATAAGCTCCAAGGTCACCATCTGTAACATGAATGTATAAAATAAATTTCCTAGATGATTTTTATAACTGGGGAACTTTATAACTGTTGTTCGTTAATGTCAAAAAATAGTGTAATGTACATGAATTGAACAAATAAACTCACATTTGATGAACCAAGCTTCTTCCGCAGCTTTGTATCTTTCCCATAAGGGCTTGCAGACAGTCAAATGTTCTGGTGTTTCATACATCATGCAATCCTCAAAACGCATACGCAGAATGTTCAAGATCTCAGAATCAACAGCTCTGTAAAAATACAGTTATTATTAATCAAAACCTAACTTGACTTTGGCTCATGTGAAATCTCATAAGATCTTTAAAATATGGTTAAAATTATTCTTAATAGCTTCAATTGTATAAAAAATTACGAGATACTTCATTACACAGCAAGTAAAACTATTAAACAGAGCACTCAAAAGAGGGATTGACATCAAGAGATAGGTTCGAGGCTGAAACAGTGAAGAACAGTAAGGATATAGGTAATATTGATTAATTTATTATCTATCTTCACTTTATTTAAAAAAAAACCTTGAAATTTAATATTATTGATCGCTAAAAATTACTTGTTAAAAGATAAATGATTTAGTAAACAAGGGAAAAACTAACCTATCACGTTTAAACTGCAAATTGGCTTCATAGTCGCAAAGCACATCATCGGTATAACATTGATCGATGGTCGGTACACGGCGATACTGCTTGTGATACCACGGATACTTCTTCTGGTTCGGTTCCACGACCTTTTCTGTAGCACAACAATTATATTAGGACCGTACTTACATAACAGTTCGGAGCGTCGAGTACATGATTCCTACCTCGCATCCATGTTACAGGAGCATCTATAGTATTATATACAGCATTTATAAAAGATCTAAATACATTATCGTCTGGAGGATGATCTCCTTGAACCATTTTGCTAAAATGTTATCGATGTCCCTACCAAATGAGACATTCATTAATGATTATTTGACAACTTGACATTTCTTATGAATGCGACTTTGACAAATATTGCTTATGACAGTTGAGTCAGTGCTTCAAATTCTTTTAAGATACCACAGACAACCATTTAGCTTTAATATCATTGAAAAAATATATATAACAGATAGTAGCTATTCTAATAGGCTAGTATTATTAATTGAATTAAGTTAAATGCAGGATACAAAAAAGTTTTGAACTATTGAAATATTTTTACTGGAACTTATCTATGAAATGTGAATATGTGACGTTTAATTTTCTATAAACATTATTTATTTTAAGCATATATACAAATTATTCGAACGTATCTCTTAAATTTAGATAGAATTGCTAACATCTTAAAAACACATTTAAGCACATTCATTACATGACCATTCTTCTATTACGAAATAAAATCTGTATGAATTAAAAAACGAATATCGAGCCGGAAAGTTTACCCACAGAATTGTAAAAACCGCATCAATATCCATTGCTTAGTGTTAAAAATTTAGAAAAGAAATTATTTTTGTTAAATATTTTTAACAACTGGTAGTTCCTAGACTATTACGTTACTACGGGTGTTATGAAGATTATCTCATAAAAATAAAATAATATGTATTTACAAAACAATAAAATATTGAGAAAGTTATTCAAGTAAATGTCTTTTAAATAATATGTACAACTTTATATTTATAATATTAATTGAATAGGGTTAACTGTCACTATAAAAATGGTGTTCTTTTTTGAATCTTAATAACTTTTATAAGTGTTTTTGTGGCTTTGAACTTTTCTGCACAACACGGTCCAATTAAGCACTCAAAAATTCAGTGGTGCTTGTCCGGATTTTCACAGGCGATTTTCGGTTTAGATTTACGTGCTCTTACATTTGGGTCATTTCACTACATTCGTTTATATTGTATTTAAATGTATTAATTAGAAAAATTAAAAGCATCTGCGGAATGTTATTATAGAAACGAATACACCAGGAAATATTTATCGGCTATGCGGAGTTAGAAACGGAAAACGTATATATTTCATAGTCTACATAAGCCATAAAAAAGTATTGTTTATGAAATTAGTTATATTTTTAAAAATACATATCTATTCCGAAAATTAAAATTGAATTCCATCTTAAATTAAATATATTTAATTAAATTTTAATATGTAGTAGTAGTTTGTAGATAGTTGTTGGATCTGTAGTTACTTGTATATACCACCGTTACTATCAATATATATACCTTTGGGTAAATTGAATTAAACCTGTTAGTTTAGCGTTAGTGGAGGCAATAAGATGGCGTGATATATGTTTTAGAATTATTTTTGCACGATTACTCCAAAGATTGTGTTTCAACTTCAGAAGGACGGATATACCAATAATTTGGAATTCACCATTTTTTTCTAATATTTGAGCTGTTTGTCTTCTGTTTCTCTTACGGCTTTGAACATTAGTCTTATACTAGATGAGGCAAATGTGGCAACGTATGTAGCATCTCACAATAAGGTATATCTTATTGTGAGATGCTACAGTGCAGAAAACAGTACGAGTCTCAGATATCCTCAATTATTTTTTATGTAAATAAATTAGGGAAATATCTACCTTTAGTATTTAATGAAAATTGTTAGTTAGTAAACAAGTAAGTAGGCAGTGTGTAGTACAATGCAGTAAATTTAATTCCTTTATTAACGTAAGTACGTTTAATAGTTCTTGTATTATTATGAGAAAGCTAAACTTTGACAAAACCTTGTGTGGTTTGTGGTTGCCAAAGTTTTGTTCTGTTTTTTTTTTAGAAGGATTTTTGTTTTTATGTATATGTACGTCCTCAAGCTACACTATGAGCGCGTAAATCTTGTAAAAAAATGATGATGGTGATGGGTGAAACAACCAACCAAACCTTCAGTTTACTATAAAAACTGTCCTGTTAGAGTTTATTGCTTAGGTCGCCGGGCGGACAAATGGGCCACCAGATCCTAAGAGGCCATGACGTCCCATAGACATTGGGGCCGTAAGAATTTTTTACCATTCTTTACATCGCGAATGCACCATCGACCGTGGGCACTACGATGTTATATCCCTTGTGTCTGTAGTTACAATGAACAAAAATACTAAGTATTTCCCCTAGGCGGTAGAATATATTAATGAGTACGTAGATGGAACCCACCCAGACGGTCTTGCACAAAGCCTTCCCACCGAGTTAAAAAATAGTCATTTAATAGACAAACCAAATCGATGACTAAAATGTATTTTAAAATATAGTTTTTATATATAGGAAATAATAATTAAAAAACAGCCAATTGAGTGTCTACGCGTGCACTATGAAGATTTCAAATTTCTGTTTCAGTATTTTTATCGAAAAAATTGAAAAATAACATTTTATTTCTAGTGGAGCATGCTTTTACCTCAATCTATTTATATTATACATGAAATTATTTGGTCACTAATTAAATTACATCAAAGTATTTTTAAATTTCACCGTAAAATTGTGAATACCGTTAGATTATAATCTATTTTGCAAGATTGTAAATTGTCAAACGATTTTGACCGTAAAACAATGATGACAATATATTTATTATTTATTCATTTAGTAGGCATTATTTTTGGTAGATAATAATAGGATTTAATTTCAGTTGAATCACCGTTCAAAATATTTAAACCAAAATCTTTTATCTGTTCTCAAGGCGTAACAAAGCCCTATAGGCTTCCGTCCACTGACAAAATATTTTTTACACCGTACTTCCTACCTTCATTTTCCTACATTCCTAATATCATGACCCAGACGTACTTAAATGATGAAATTATTAGGGTTAGATTTTTGTGTTTGGCTGTAGTTCAATAAACAAGACCGTCATTATATGAAGGTTACTAAACGACCTGTATAATACCGTACTGTTCTTTATAAGAACCATAAGCTCTATTACATACTAGTGGTCGTCCGCGGCTTCGCTCGCGTTTAAGGTAATAGTTGTCATGTGTTAGGCACAAAAGTAGCCTATATCCTTGCTTGGACTTCATGTTTGCTTTGGTTTGGTAGTGAAAGAGTGACAGACGAAAGACAGACAGAGTTACTTTCACATTTATAATATTAGTATAGATGTATTGTTCATTTAAAATGATAAATAAACCATTATATAAGCACAATATCTCAATTTTATTTTATTTAAAGTTCATTCTTGTCACATCTCCTTTAAATTTAGCGTCGTCTTTGCCGTATTAAGTGTTATAAATTTTTCACTTTACACATCTCGCATTTTCCGCCTCGTCTCTAGTCACGTTCCGGGACGGTCGTGAACCCGAGACAGCATAAAATTAATAGCCGTGCGTTTATCTTACAAATTCCCTTCTTATGGAATGTTTTAACTATTTTACATAGAAAAGACCTTTGGATCAGTCCCAAAGAAATGTACGAAGTGACACTCAAATGTAATGATTTAAGACTTTGTTTTTACTTATATAATATGTATATATAATGTAATTAATTCAATGAATATGTAAACTGATTTTTCTTGTCGGCTTTATCACTGAACTGGTACATACACATTTACTAAAACGTATATTTTCGCCAATTTTGAATAATGTTTTATTTTTCTAAAAGATTAAAATTTGAGCAAATAAATAAAAAAAGCAAGCGGTGTCTTTTCGTCACCATTATTGTATTTAAAAAAAATAAGTCTAACATTTAACGCGAAATTTGTAAAGTTTAATATACATTTAAACTTTAGTTATAAAATTATAAAATTATTTTTGTTTTGAATTAAACAACAACTAAGACTAGTACCTACGTACTACGTAGAAAGTACACGGCCAGGCTAAAGCCTCCTCACCTGATGGTAAGTGGTCACCACCGCCCATAGACAAAGGCGCAATATTAACCATTCCTTACATCGCCTATGCGCCACCAATCTTGGGAACTAAGATGTTATGTCCCTTGTGCCTGTGATTATACTGGCTCACTCACCCTTCTAATCGGAACACAACAATACAGAGTACTGTTATTTGGCGGTAGAATATCTGATGAGTGGGTGGTACCTACCCAGACGGGCTTGCACAAAGCCCTACCACCAAGTAAAGTAAGTTAGGAGATAATTGCAATAAGGCCGGTTTCAAAGGTTCACGAGTTAATCATTGTTTTTGACCTCTCTAAAATAATAATAATGGTAGGACAATAATGTTTATTGTGCTAAAAACCTTATCAGTATGACAGACATCGTAAGCATCGTCGCAGAGGTCTCTTTCAGTCATCATATCGGAAAGTAGGTAGATAGGTAGGTAGGTAGTAAACTTTAACATAGAACGATCCTATTAATTTCTTATATCCATTAGTTATCTCTGCCACTTTGTCCGCATCAAAGTATACCAGATTTCCGAGATCCGACACTTCGCCCGCATTTAATTTACTTTTTCCAATAATATGACAATAATTTATATACATATTAGCAGTGTACTCGATGGGATATTCCGTCGTAAAGTTAAACCGATTCTTTTAACGTGGATTTTGGGTAAACTGCGTTATCTATGGATCAATTTCCATATTAGGTATTTCAAAAATGACTAACTTTCATATAATCTTTCATCCCCATTTAACCACCTTATGGGATGGATTTTCAAGAGCGCTTAACCGACTGTCTTTTAATCAAAAACGACTGACGATGACTAGACTAAAGATTTAACATCTGGCTTTTATACGTAAACGTAACCCTAAACACCGATTTCCATAATTACATATAATTTACAAAAACGACAAACTTTTACTTATAAACTTTTAATATAAACGTTCATCCTAAGTTTGACCTCACAGGAGAGGTGTTTAATTTCCACAATAAATAAAAACATAAGTATATCTTTAACTTATTAACATAAATAATAACGAATTTTCATACAAACATTCACCCCCTAGGGAAATAATAAAAAAAAAAATCTTTCTTATATATCTCGTTCCATAAGGAATTGCTATGCATAATTTAAACCTGTTCACCAGTCACTTATATTAAAATTAGATTATCTGCTCTTACCCTCTCTGTGATATACATACATTACACAGAATTATCCTTTAAATCTTGTGTATAATATTGAATTTACGAATATATAAATCCATATAATATACAAAATATATACTACGTTAATAAAAAAACTCCATACCTATATACATAGTTCTCAAGTTTTGGGAAGGGATTGAATCCCAATACAGCTGATTCTAGTTTGGGATTCAGCGCTATCATAAAATTGTAATTACTGGTTATTTATTTAAAACATTTAGAGGAGAAAGGCTTATTTCATCGAATAAATCATTTTGTTAAAGTATAAACGTCTTCCAATAAGAACAACCATTTACGAATTTTTAAACCAAAAGCATATTACCGCTTGCTCACTAGATATTCGCGAAGCGCTGCAACGCTGCTTTATAATTAGCATAGACTATTTTGGTCCGATTTTAGAAGCATGATATCGAAATTCGCTGACCTACATACTTTGATCATCGTTTACTAAGGAATTACTACAATATTGTTTTAAAATATCCTCCTTATATTTTTTTAAATTATTTATACATTATTTTACCTATCTGATTTCAGTTTAAGTGGTAATATTTTAATCTCGCGTTGAGGTTTTAATTTGAGAAGCTTTCCCAGCTTTTTAAGCCACCGTCAATGAAAGTCATTGAACGGGGGCGGGCGCCGCGCAGGCGCTTTAACTCTTTTATTATCGGGTTGCTAGGCCAAATAAAAAAGTTTTCAGTGGAAAATTTTAACATTTCTATAAGACTTATTACTGGTTAACTTTATATACAGTAACTTAGCTTGGCTTACTTTTTACAAAATTAATCGAATGTAATATATGTATAAGCTTATTCATTTCTAAAGAATATTTCTGCATAATTTTTGTTTTGATCTTATTAAAAAATAAATTTATTGTTAAATGCACATCATTATTTTCGTATTAGTCCCTATTTTTATAGCCATACAAAAAGATTTTACATTAATTATTTCAAAAATAAAAGAAGGTACATTTAACGTATAATTTGAAACATATATTTAGCTATGAATGAAAGTCCATATTTCAGTTCATGCCCTTCAATTACAAAATCACGTTTGACTGAACTAATCTAACTATTTATGTCAAAATTCGTCAAAAATATTTTGTTTACATGGCTGAAAAGTAAAGGAGTTTTCGAGCCTGGGTATAGCAGCTTGCAACCCGGTTTGACAGAGTCAAAACCGGCAAGCTGTCATTTCATTGTGCGTTAGTGTGTGGTAGCGTTGTGTTGTGTCGCAAACCGTAAGGTCCGCCGCGGCCCTAGTGACCGAGAGAGCGTTGCGCGTGTACTGTTCAGTAGCGTGTCGCCCGCGGTATTCGGCCATTGTCGGTTCACGCTCATGAATGCGAGTGCAGTGTCGGCAAAATGCGGTGGCGGGCGCGCGCGGCGCCTTCCCGCGCCAAAGAACGCGCGAACATCAGCTTCTTCATCTTCATTATGTTCTTCGCTGTGTTTGGTGTAATTGTGTTGACTGAGTTGTTGTTACTCGAACGACCTACGCCAGGCTCTACGAGATCGCGGTATAATGAAGATCTTCAGGTCAGACATCAAAATCACTGTTGACATATTTCTTTGTTATTTCGTCTGTACGGAAATCTTATATAATTAATGAATTATTACTTATCTATAAAAATATTGATAAATGTGTTTATTATAGACTCGTTGGAGGGAAGAACAATATTTAATAATAGAAGGTAAATTGACAACAAGCGATAAAAACATTGTTATGAAAGCTTTCGCTTTCCAGATTGATAAATAATATTTGTTTAATTAAATAAGATTTGTATTCATCGAATGGAATATTACAGTATTATATCATGGAAATATTTATTACTAATTTCCATATACATTAAAATATTATTCAAAGGTAAGTTGCGCGTAGAATATTGTCTATTTATAACTTAATGTTTAAATCCACAATAACATTTTCGTTGTATCGAAAATAAACACATGTTTAAATACAACATATTAAAATAAAAAGCTATTTCACTTTTTGAAATAACCGTAAATTTAAATTTTTATCTGTTATTGTGTTATTTTCTGTATTAACACCGTGCTAAATTCTCGTACAAACAATATTTCTGTATGAGAAATACAGTTACCGGTCAAATGGCTAAAAGTCTTCACGGGTCATTGCCCTATCGTGTATCGTTTGATGACACTATATTTGCGTATTATTATGAAAAACTTATACTATTACATTGGTAAGGGTAGGTACTCGTAAATGGGTCACCTGATGGTAAGTGGCCACTATCGGGGGCACCGGCAACTTTTGATGTTATGACCCGTGTGCCTCCAGTTACACTGGCTCACTCACTCTTCAAACCGGAACTTAACAATACTAAGTATTGCTGCTTAGTGGTAGAATATATGTAGGATGGACCATCCTAGAGCACAGCCTTAAGACATCTATACATAAACGCGACATCAGAGTCGCCGAGGCTGTGCTCTCTCTGATCGAGCACGGAGCAGGGTCCGCTGGATTGCATTAATTAGGATTAAAAAAAGAAAAAAATTCACCATATACAGTATTTTTATACATTATATATTATCATATATTATTTATTATGGACTATTTATATATTATTTTAAAATGAAAAAAGAAAAAAAAAGTCAGTGTGTTCCACGTCTTCCAAGAAGACGACAAGCTCGAAGTCCAGCGAAGATCTGCTGATGTTCAGTAACAATATAAAATTCCGCGTAAATTAAAAAATGGTACGGGCAACTGTGAGCCCGTGGATGTTGTAAAGTAAATATATATATATATATATATGTAGGATGAGTGGGTGGTACCTATGAAGGCGGGCTACCGCTAAAGATTTCTCTGCTTAGCGGTTGTTTAGATAAACACAAATTTCTCAAGTTATGTCAATATTGATTTAACATTCGAAATAATTTACCCCCCTGGGACCTAAACCGTATTTATAGGTACAGACGACACATATCAGAATTAGGTAGGTATTTAAATAAATATGGAACAGGAAACATAAAAGTTTCCAAGATATAATCTCTTTCTGAATAATCTGAAAATTAGTTTTATTGATCGAATATAAAATACAATTGCAAAGAATTATTGATCTTTAAAAGAGATTGAATGGCTTCTTTATACTTTCATAATTATATACTCAATAAAGTTTGATAATAAAACAAAGTATAATTGATTACAGGTTTTCAAACATTAGAACGATTACCTTTTCAATTGAAAAATTTTGTTAGTTTAATTTTAAAACTCGTTTTCTATATATATTATACTAAATTTCGCTCGCGGTTTCGGCTGCGTGTTTGTCCATCCTTGGTGTTCAAGCTTTATTCCAAATTTCATGGCATTCGGTTCAGTGGTAAGGCCTTGAAATCGTAACATACAGACAGACAACATAACAAATATTATATCTAGAAAACAAATAATTTTATCGGGTGTGTAATAGTATAATGAAATATATGAATATATAAGCAATATATACACAATCGGTCGAGCATGTTTCTTTAAAAAAAACCTAATTCAGTAAAGATAAATTACGTGCATCTGGTGTCAATTACGCCAATCATGATAAGAAAATTCGTTTCGGCGAAATAAATCGTATCAAACAATTTTTTATTTAAATACACTTAACTCTTTTCTTTTAATATTTATGTTTTGTTAATAATCACACAGAAATATAAGTATATTAAATACTAGTAAATTATATAAGTTAGTAAGTAAATTATATAATATAAGTATTAAATGTGTTGGCAATTTTAGTGACTTGGCACTGAAAGAGTAACATACAATCAGACAGAATTACTTTCTCATTTATAATATTGGTACAGATAAAAAAAAGTATAATCAGTTATAGAACCATAACCAGTAGCGTGTTATTTAACCGGCGGCCGCAATATTCCTCTAGGATACCATAGAGTTTCAATTCGTCGTGTAGCTTCTATTTTAAACAGTTCACTCTAATAAAACGACGGCCACACTTTTTCTTCCCGTTAGGTGTTTACTTAGAGCGGCAACTGTTTGTAAAAATAAATGTTCTAGTGCTGTGCAAAGGGGTCTCCCCCTCTAAAGTAGAAGGAATATCCATTAGTTCCACACGTTGGTCCACTGCGGTTTGGACGTAAGCCTTTGATCATTCGACTGATGCACAATGTTATTCTTAACCGCCGTGCACCACTTCTTCCGTTAAAATACAACCTGACATTATTCACAAAGTTCTGTATACACTGTACGTATTTTAAGTATAAGTGATATTTTGCAATTCTGTATTAAACATTTAAAAAAATGTTCAGTTATTCTATTATCAAGCATCGAGCACCTTATAGTCGGCCCGTTTAATATATATCTATATATATATTTATGTATATACATGTGAAAAGAAAAATAAATAATACCCATACAAGTTTTTTAATAATCGTAAATCGTTTATCTATATTGATAGAAATCTATATTTGTTTACGTGTTATGATCATTTATTCTTATGCTTAAAATTGTCTTGTGCTTGATTGTTAGTTGTGACGTACGACATCGTAAGGTAATCTGCATGTAAGGTATGGTACAATGTCTGACATGTATATCCGCCAATCAACAATGGAGCAGGTTGGTGGATTTAGTTCCATATAAATTTTTAAAAGGTCAAGAGATCCTTGCGTGGCTGTAGTTTTACGATCTGTTACTTGTTTTACGAAAATGCCTTGGCGTTGTTAGTCTTCTTCATGAACACCAACAAAATACCTTCACAATGACCCAGGATTGTCCTATATTCTTTATCAGGTATTTTAATTATGTCATTTGACATATACATATCCCAAAAAAAGGAATCCAATGTCACTCAAATTAAGCCATTGCACATGTATATCCCGGCCTTAATATATAAATCTTTGCGGGCGTGCACACAACTCACCAAAATGTCATGTATAAAAATGTGTATATAAATACTTATGTACACATTTCATCACACATATCCATATATCATTTTTAATATTTTTTTCCTGTTCCATTTGCGTATTCAAGACAACGGTGAATTGCGCCTAAGCTTTATCGGGCGAGTTTTGAGTGTTATAGGATCTGGAAAAATATCAATTCGTAATTCCCTCAGAACTCTCATCACAGTGTTTCTGGAAGATCACATTGTGATTTTTAAGGCTATATTGATGAGATCTCTCATCGTATTACTTGTGCTTTTATTGCCTGATAATGATGTTTATAATAATTATGATAAAATATGTCTTGGCTATATTTATATATGATGTTTATTTATAATAGTAATATAGCCAGTGCACAAACCTGCGTACAAATTTTAATGTGCAAAAACTACGATCTTCCTAATAATATATATTATTTTTATGATATAGGTGGGCAAGCGGACCACCCGATGGTATGTGGTCACCATCGCCCATTGATATTGGCGCTGTAAACTATTCCTAATATAAGCTAAGATTTATTGTCCCTTGTGCCTGTAGTGCACTGGCTCACCTCACCCCATAAACTGGAATATACCAATACTAACTCTTGCTGTTTGACATGCATGCATATATTTAAAAAAAGTTATTTTTTTATCAATTTTAGTTTTTAATTATTTTTAGTATTAAATTAATGAACAGTATTTGATATTTGTAAGGTTTATTATATCTGTATCGGCGTTAATTAACACTTTTATAACCCTTCATAATTGCATTCGTTTCGTTTATTTTCATTATAATTTGCACAAATGTACAATAAAAAATGTCTATTTATTTTATGTACATGTGTATTTGTTATATGAGGCAAGATTTTAGATTTTTTTTTAATTTTATATTAAGAATAATAATAAAAAATGAAACGATATTTGTATCGTTGCAATTTCCACCGAAATTACGATTATTTTATCTATGTATCTATAAAAACGAAAACAGTAACAGCACGCTTATTAACAAAATAAAATAAGTAGTAGTTGTCACAATTTCTGAGCCTGCAACTTGATTGTTTCCTCTTCGATAAAAAAGTAATGTTCCACGGTTGGGAAAAGGCCCACTTTTCTTGTAAATTTTTGCCTTCCACCACGCTGCTCCAATATATATTCACACCTCAACTCGGCTCGATACAAAGTTCTCGTCGCCATATTTTGTTAACGAGGTTAATTATATGTATATGTATATATATATATATATATATATATATATATATATATATATTTTACTAGCGACCCGCCCCGGCTTCGCGCGGGTGCAATGCTGATACTAAATATACTTACAGAATGTCTTTATATACTTCAAAAAACGTACTTCAAAAACGTTCACATAAAACGGGGATTGGATGAAATACAAATTTCCAACCCGCATTTTACCCCTTTTAGAGGTAGAGTTTCGTAACATTCCTTCTTAGCAGATGTCTACACCCTATAAGGATACCTACCTGCCAAATTTCAAGTTTGTAGATGTTATAGTTTCTGAGATTTCGTGATTAATCGGTGAGTGGTATTTCGCTTTCATGTACATATATCATGTATTCTGTAACCCATTGTATCACCCGTGAGCAAACAAGTGCATGAGAAATCCATGTTGCTTGCACGGATCTGAACCATCTTCTATCAACTCTTCTATCCACTGAACAATCTCGTACCAATCTGCGTGCAATGCGAATTTATATTTCATTAAGTGAGCTCACGCGCGAATAGTTTCCCAGTAACCGCTGGGAGCGTTTGTGTTTAATGAAGTTAAAAATATATTTCAACTCGTGAACCATTTACGACGCGACGATTGAAAGAGGAAGGCAGAATTGACGAGTACGTGGGCAGTTGTGTTAATTAACATTTCTATGCATTCGAATTTCAAAATATAATTATCTAATTATATGCTTCCGAAAACACACCGATGAAATGAAGAAGCAGTCCTTATAATTATGTACATTAACTTTCTAGCTATTATCGAGAGTTATGGACAGCCTGTGTCATTTTTATCTACTTATCAGTTTCCAGTATTGACTTTTTTATACCCTGGAAGTGACGGATAATTTTTTTTTTTTTGTAATTAATTAACAATAGGCAAATAATTCATTGGCCCAGTTGCTTACGAAGACGCAGATTCAGGTCCTGTTTCGAATCGATCAAAAATCTTTTGATTTTGTATGTCAAGAAGTATTCCGAGTTCTCACGTATTTTATTGAGCTTGATTTCATTCCAGCTGCGTCTGTTTACCGAGACGCATGTGAAAGAAAGAGACAGAGAATAGATATTACAAATGTTAACTATAGGTGCTATCACCTGCACAGTTGGCAAGACCTTGATATTCACTGCTGTGCTGTGACAGACATCCGGCAAGGGAGACTTTATTACATTATAAGTTATGAATATGCATTGAAATAAACAATTGTATAATTAAAAATAAATAAACCTTGTAATTTTTTGGAATAAACACTGTTATTATATTTTACTAACAAAATATGTCCAAAATAGCCACTTAACTTTAAGCTAATCGAGAAAAGATTAGTGTAAATACTAAAAATGTGTTACTGTACATATCATCCTTACATTGAATTAGCAACGTTGAATTTCAAGACGAAGCAACAAGCTTGAGCCTGATCTTCTCTAAGTCCTTTAGTTCGCGTTAAGGCTTGCTCTGTGAGAAAGTGATTTAGACTTTAAATATAATACTCATAGTTTTTATCATACGTTTAGTGAGAAAAGCATGATTTATCTTAACCTAATAAAGTACTCTGTGCTCACTGCTATACCCTGTTCAAGTTAGCTTGATCTTTTTGAGAGACGGGCTAGTGATGAGAAATAGAAAATGTAACTTATATAACAGTCGATGGAACGATGGAATGCGTAATACAAATTAGAATTTAATTAACTTATTTTTCTAAAAAGAGTAATACCAGCTAAAGAGACCCCAACCACTAGCCAAAGAGACCCCAACCAAAAGCCTTAGGCCCCCGTTCGTAATAATAATTTAACAATGATCTTTAATAAGGATTTTTGTAATTGATATTTGTAGCAGTTAAGTGAAGCAATAATATATAATAGAAAAAGTCTTAAAATTTTCGGATAACGCTTGAATCTTTAGGAACTTTTGTATTATATGTATTTTTTTAAATATTATTACAATTTTTAAAATAATTAAATTAAGAAAATAATATGTTCGTCATTGTAAAGTTATGTCGATCAGAAAAAATTACATCTGTCAAAAAGATTAAGTTATCTTGTACAGGGTATAATAGAATAGTGAACACTCTCTGGTTTTACTTTTATAACAGAATAAATAAACTAAATACATAATTGTGAGTCAGCAATTTCTAATGTTCTAAATTTAAATAAATTCTTATTGTATTTGTTATTTACATCTACCTATATTAATAATTTCGTGCAGGTCTACGACAAACCCGATTGAAACCTATCGATGTAGATCGTTAAAAAATCGTATACCGCAAAATTCGTATAATCGATATATTTGATATTAAATTCATGAAATTCAATGAAATGACAGCTCAACGCCATGTTTTACGTTTACGGGAGCATTCAAAAAGTGTGTTCCAATTAATCTTATCCATAATAAATTATAGATCAACGTTTATGAAAAGTAAAGGATAAACCGTATTTGTTTAGTTTTATTTATTTTATTCGAGCGAAGCCAGGCTTTTATCTAGTGTACAATAAAAACAAGCTGATTCTATTTGTATTTTAAGTATTCGATATTTGAATTTTTTCGTGAAAACATTTTAGTCGGATTTTATAAACATTTGTTTGTACGAGTGATAGTAAAAGTATTTGGACGTCAGCATAAAACTAACATCGGGAATGATAGCGTTTCAGTCTTTATATCGATATTAGGAATCTATTTGATATATGAATTGATCTACATAGTTCCCTCAGGGAAGTAATATTATTAAAACGTAGCTATAAAATGTTTTTATTTTGTTAGTAGGTATATATTTAGGTTAAGTGTTTTATAGTTTAGACAGCAATCTATTCTTAAATAATTATAATAAAAAAAAATATTTAAAGCACATAAATACATACTCGTATATCTCTGTTGTTATGTTAATAAATATTTCAATAATTACATTAAATACCTAAGTAAAGTTATTTTGTTACTGAGCATGTTAATATTATCTACACAACTAAATGAAATTGAAGTGTCTGTTTATTATATAAAAATAATAAATGCGTATGAGTGTTTGAATTATACAGAAACAACTGACACAATTTTATTTAATTTTTTGTCTATGTGCCTCTTTATCTTTTTATGTCAAGTATACCGATTGAAAGATCTGAACCGATTTTGACGCGACTCTTACTAGATAGACAAGTAGTATTTAAAGTAGTTAATTAGGCTATTTAAAATTTTAAAGGATAATAGTGTTTCAAAAAAAATATATTGTTCGGATAGAACAAACTTCTAGTTCGCTTTAATATATAAAACCAAATCAAAGGATTATAATGCTCAAGTGAACCAACTTGTTATTAAAACATTATTATCGTGATCACACAATGTTTTTAAATTTTTCGGACCGATCCAAAATCATTGAGCATCTAAAGAAAACCAGCCTGGAGCTATAGAGCCTTCGGGTTGATTGATCTCGTTCCGGCCGTGTCGGATTACCATTTCATTGAGTTACGAATAAAATTTTACTACGTTTAAATTTTATAGAGCTTAAGGCGAATTATATGATATCATATAATGTAAAACCAATATTTTAACGTGATTACTTTTGATATTTAATAAATAAATTTTATTATGCATTTAAAGTATAAATTTTAAGTGGAAGAAACAGCTTAGCTTATATAATAATTTACATTATATCTGTACTAATACTATAAATGTGACAGTAAAGTGTCGGTCTGTCTGTCGGCCAAACCACTTGATGAAATTTAGTTTGAAGCAAGTTTGAATTCCAAAGGACATAGGCTACATTTTCATACCTAACGCTTACAATAGAACGTAAGCGAAGCCACAAACGACAATAAGTATGATATATGTAACGAAACCTTCGAAATGCGCTGGAGATTTTGGCATAAGTTGGTTTAGAAGATTTTCAGTGAGGCATTGCGAAATATTTACGTTATATTTATTTGAATTATAGAACGATAATCCTTAATTGTTATTTAGAAAAGTTTATAAGCTAAAATGTATATTATTCATGAAACTTCGATACGGCAGATAATACAATTTTCAATTGGCTGCATTCAATCCGCCCGGCTGTGCCTTCGAAGTCCATTAATTTTATTAGGAAGGAAGACGTCTGGGTATCCGTACAATAGATAGCGGTAATGGATATTAAACAAGATTGGCTAATATTATTTATAGGTTTTTATTTTTTTTTATAATTACAATTTTTCAATATAATGTTAAGAGTAAAACTTTGAAAGTAATATATTGATTTCTACTTTAAAGTATATGTATCACCGTAGAATGGTAAATACCCTGAGATTGTAATCTATCTCGCGAGATTGTAAACTGACGAAATATTGTGAACGGTGATTGTACTCAAAATAGAACTTAAAAAAAAATAGACAGATTATGATATTTCGGTTAGGTTATATTAGAGTTTTTATAATTTAACTTTAACTAGCTTCTGTAGATTATAATATACCGAAAAGTAATGCGTTAAATTGTAAGCAGTAGGGTACGGTTCGCAATCTCGCGAGTTAGATTATAATCTAACGGTATTTACAATTTTACGGTGACACATATTTAACAATTACAGTGACATTTTTGATTGAAATTTACGAGTATTTTTTAATTGTTTTGTAAAGCTTACCAAGGTTTGAGTATATCTATATACACACAGATAATGAAATACTGCAGTTATTATAACATTAAGAGTAATTAAGTTTAAGACATATCTAAAATACGAATAGAAATATGTGCTATTTTATGTAAGGTAGGCGGTCTAGCTCTGAGATTCTTCGCACCCCCTGACCGACCGGACCGCGACCACCATCGACTTGTCGTGGAATGACTTGCCCATAATATATATATGCGGGTTTACGAACGCAGGTCGTAGCTCCACGCACCAGTAACGCTGCTGCCCGTCAACGATCTAGTTAAAATTTATATCATAGGATTAATAAACAGAGACACGTGTTTCTTTCGTGTTTAATAAAACCTAACTCTAAAACATTTTGGTTTAATTAAAAAATATATAAAAAAGTTTCCATGCTTAGTTCCTTTACAAATAAAAGGAATGGATTTCGTTTGTAATAAAAATAGTGTTTACCTACTTTTAAATAAAAAAATAAGTCTGTCTATACCCTTTACCCAACCCACGGACACGACGTGTAGCCACTTAAATTCACTTAGTGTTTGAATAAATTAAAACCCGCACTTGCCCTGTACGGATGTAATTCGTATTCGTTGAGTCCTATGCAGTTTATTTGTGCAAAATGGTGCACAACTCTGAAACGTCTATTCAAAAATTCCCGAATGGATTTTCATATGTTTTTTTTAATTTATAATATAGGCAGGCGGACGGACAAATGGACCATCTGATGGTAACTGACATGATAGAGATTGGCGCTCCAAGAAATATTAACCATTCTTTAAATCTCCAGTGCCACATCGACTTTGGGAACTAAGATGTTGTGTACCTTGTGCATTTTGTTATAATGGTTCACTCAACCTTACCGGAACACAACAATAAGTATTGCTGTTAAGCGGTAGAATATCTGATGAATGGTACTCACCCAGCCGAACTTGCGCAAAGCCCTACCACCAAGTACGGTTTTCATCAATGGCCGGAGTGATTGATGAAGATGGTTTAGGTGACTAATTTAGTAGTAGCTTGATTACATAAACAGTAAAAGTAACGTCTTAAAAAGCGGTCAAATTAAAGTTTAAAAAGTTCCATTCTGTATTTATTTTATATTTAAATATTAAGTCACCATGCAATGAGCTAGCGTTTCTGAAATGAGACCGTTTTAACTAACAAACAAAAATAGCCGGCTATTTGTGTCCGACTGTAAAACAAAGGCCCACTTGAACTGAGGGTTTATACAACGCGCGCTGATGGCTGGTTAACGTCCGTCGCAGAATTTCAGTTTAGAAATGTAGGCTTCCTCACCTTAATGTTTCTTTTACAGAATCTCTAACAAGTTTAAGCGCTTTTTTTTAACTTCAATGCAATGACTTCGTTCAAAAATGGGTCGCTTTTGCGAGTTTTATATAATCGATTGAATATTATTGTTGTACAAATTTTAAGTAATTTCGTACTGATGCTTTCAATATTTGCTGTGGATCTTTTTTTAAGCGTTATTGATGTATGGATCAGGGAATTACAACCAATAAAACTTGTATTTACAATCTTAGTACAAATATAATGTTCTCCGTGCACTATTACTTGTGGCTGCATATTTCTCTGGTCGCATAGTGAGACGCCAAAACCGACTAGATCGGAGAGAAGGCAAGGAAACGATTTCATGTACTTCCGAGGCCCGCGAGTTAATAAATGCCAATGGCTCCTGGCTATGGTTGGTTACTCTGAATTTCGTAATGTATAAACCCAATTACTGTAATGATAATATCTATTGGCCCGTATTCTGTAGCATTATAAGCTGAACTAAACCAATTAAATAGCTGTTAGTTTTCATTGTTGTTCATTGATGTACTTAATAACTTGCAGTGCATATTATTATAATATTTTATTTTATAATTTTAGTGAGAACACAAGGTAAATATAAAAATATTCACACATTTAAACAGATACAGATACGCAAACATGTACATGCATTCTATTAAAATAAATTAAATTTAATTCAGCAGACTTCGTTATCATTTGTCATATAAATAAATTTACTATAAAAATTACGACTATTTCGAATTGGGTAGTTAACGAGAATCAAATCATACGTCATCTGCTGCTAATAATAATGCTAAATTTAGGTTGAGCTGTATTCAGCTTTGTATTCAACCCGCTCATCACAGCCACATATTTTTGTGTACGACATGTGAGTAAGCATAATTAGCGAATATTCGATTCAAATCGCCTAATGTTTGCTTTGTCATTCGAAAACTCTATTTGACGTCGATCGAGTGGAATATATCGAGAATCGTTGTTCGATAAGTATGTTTGTTAACGATGTTGAGTTAGCTATCGTTATTTATTTAAAAATATGGAAGGTTTTTTTAAAGGAAAGGTTTTTGTTAAACTGCGTAGTTTATTATTTTTTAATTTGCCGAAACGAATTTGATGACCAAAATCCGATCCTCATTATCGAAGTTGCTTGTTTGTTTCGAGCTTACGTTAACAACTTTACTAAAGATCGCGATTGAGGAAGGCGTTTTCAACAAATGAAGATATTATGTTTAGTTATTTAAATTACATTTTTGATAATTAATCGTACAATTTTGAATTTCTAAAACTTTTAGTTGGTTATCATGAAATCAAATAGCGTTTAGATCACTACTAATGTCCATTAAACCGGTCCGTTCATTCGTACAAGTACGCTTGGTATGACGCGGAACAAATCTAGCGTGTTATATGGAACCGAGTGAACAAGATATAACAACATAGTGTAGATTGCATTTATCTTTATATTCACTGGTGGTAAGGCACCCGTTTCTATAATAAAATACCGCAGATATTTTTAACTTTGCCTATTCATAAATTCAAATCATTTGTAAAAAATACATCAATAAAAAAAGTATATTATTCAATACAAGATTATATAGATGATAAAAAAGTGTGGAGTTAATACTTTTGTACTTCCAGGCAGGATATATTATATACATATGTAATTGTATTTAACTAACATAACTTTGTATTTTAAATGGTAAAAAAGATTAACTACTGAGTTTTTTGTCGGTTCTTCTCGGTAGAATCTACATTCCGAACCGGTGGTAGCTTCACTTAATATAGTTTCTACAATGACGATTCAAAAGTGCTTGTAAAAGTCTTCTTGAATAAAGTATATTTTGATTTTTGATTTTGGTAAGGCTTTGTGCAAGCCTGTCTGGATAGGTACCACCCACACATCAGACATTTTACCGCCAAACAGCAATACTCAGTATTGTTATGTTCGGGTTTGAAGGGTAGTTGAGTCACTGTAACTTCAGGCACAGTTTCAGGACCATAATAAAAGAATATGCTATAAAATAAACTTTATTAAAACCATTTCGTCTTGTGAATCGTAAAGTCCTCCTGAATTACAAAACCCGTAGTAATCTCCTAAAATGTTGACGTAATATTTTCCTTGGTAATTCTTTCTATCTATTTTATATCTATGTCAAAGTGTTTATCCTGTTCGTCATTTACTATTCCAAGATGGATGAAGGAAGAGAGAAATCATATTGATATGTAAATATAAAAACGTATTTTCCATACTTTATACACCCCATATTTTTCTTATGAAGTCTTACAAAAAAAACTTCTTCACCACGATATATTATGGTCTATATATACATATAATAAAATTGGAGTGTCTGTTTGTAATATTAAAATAACCCATTTTTACTAAATGCGTATGTATGTATACATGGTACATATACCAAAATAACATTTTTTACAATTTTCGTCTGTCTGTCTGTTTGTTCCGGCTAATCTCTGGAACGGCTGAACCGACGGGACTCACTGGCAGATAGCGGATGTAATAAGGAATAACTTAGGCTACTTTTATTTTAGAATTATATATAGAATAAAAATAAAATCACGCTACAATATCCAAATAACTTAAATTCAAACAACGCGCACGAGTCGCGGGCACAGCTAGTATATCATAAAATAAACTTCTACAGACGCAACCGAGCTTTTTTTTATCAACCAAACTTTTTGGTAGTTTTTATATCGATTATTATATTAGAAATATTATTATATTAGAAAAAGGAAACAAGTTTTTGTCATATATATTGCAAAAATGCATTCCTATAATTAAAAGTTATTAAATTTGAATTAAAAAAAAAAAAACAATTTAAATAGATAACACTTTTACCATTTTTATCTGTAGCTTCGGCAGTTAATTTACAAACCTATGATGAAAGTCTTAAAACGTAAATGTGGAAGGAAACAGGTTCATATTTAAAATTTGACATGACATATAATAATTTTTGGTCTAATTTTAATTGTATAGTGATTTCTAGTTTTGCGATGGCCCAATGAGAAAAAACAACGTAAGCACACAGAATTTTGTAGTAATAATTCTATTTACTTAGTTATCAAAATTGCTCATATTAGGCAATTATGATAACCCAGAAATAAGTATTTCAAAACATGCACAATCGTTCATGCAGAAAATTGTGTGTCGCAGTGTAATTGTAATACTTAATACGCTACTCTACAAGTATCTATGGTTTGGCAACAAACCGACTCCAAGGGGTTGAACTTTAGGACTAATTACAAGCAGTATAAGGACGAGTTTGGAATGTTATTTATTGATAAGAATTGAAAAACATATTTTTTGTTATTTTAGGGTTGGGAAGGAAGAACAGAAACTGGTGGCGAAGGTGCGGAGCCACCGCCACCGGCGCATGCGCCGTTGGACGCAGTCTGGCAGCCAGTAGCTGGCACTCGGTAAGTCAAGTAGCAGTAACCCAGTTCGAGCCCTTTACTTTGTCCACATTAATATTGATGAAGCGTGCGCTTTATACCTAGGATTTTTTTATACTATATTTATACTCTGTGGTGCATAATGATATATTCCCTCACATGAGCTCTTCAGACGTACTCAAACAGAGGGATAGAGTTTAATGATATAGTTAGTGCTTCTTATATTATATTTTATTGCGTATAGGTACAGATATTGTCGTTAGAACTTTTTTTGCTGGAAAATCGTATAAATTTCTAGTATAAATTGTTGAATTCAATAGAGTTAGTTGTTAGGGATCTTGGAGTCTATTTAGATTTTAAATTACTTTTTGACGAACTCTTGATGCATCATAATCTTACCAAATTCTAGAGATAATTTTGAGGATCCAAGGACTTTAAAATTGTAATAATAATCTTTATTGCAATACAATAGATACAACTCCTTGACGACCTCCGTGGTCGAGTAGTGTGTACACCGGTTTTCATGGGTACGCCACTCCGAGGTCTCGGGTTCGATTCCCGGCCGAGTCGATGTAGAAAAAGTTCATTAGTTTTCTATGTTGTCTTGGGTCTGGGTGTTTGTGGTACCGTCGTCACTTCTGATTTTCCATAACACAAGTGCTTTAGCTACTTACATTGGGGTCAGAGTAATGTATGTGATGTTGTCCAATATTTATTTATTATTATTATTTATTATAACTATATTATGTGACTGATTTCTAAACTAGATTTAACTGTATTCTTGGAATAATTGCCCACTCACCACTAATAGTTCGTTATTACGTACATTGTATATACACACTCATTTTCTTATCACTTCACTCAAGAAATCCATTCTCGAATATGCTTCAATGGTTTGAAATGCTCAATATGAAATTTAACTTTTTTTTTGTTAAAATAAATATTGTTATTATTTTTAATGAGATAAATATTTATTTGATTCAATTAAAGGGAAGACTGATCACGCTGTATATATAATATTATCTGAGTACCGTAACTCTGTTCACTGTGATATAAGTATCGAAAAAGAAAATTAATACTCAATTTAAAAAGATCTTTGCAAGAATAAAATAAGAACAATAATAACTTTTTAATTTATATTTCTTGATTGTACTTGTTTTGTTTAATACGTTTAGCTTAGTAATAATAAATATCTTTATTGAACACGCAAACAAAGGAAAAAATGCAGACTAAAAATAGTAGTTCATTTAATATACCGAACTTTTTTATCTTATATACCGTTACACCACGCTACTTAATCCGGTCTTATGTACAGACTTCAAGCCACTATTTTACCAAGTCAGCTTCTTTTTATATGTACAAGTTAAAGGTTGGGACGGGACAGTAATAGCCTTACTTAACTTCTTAACCGCTGAAGCTAAGCTCAGTTTTAGAGGCCAATCTATGCTGTTTAATATAAAAAATGTCAAGCTATTATATGTATATAAATAATCATTACGGAACATAAACAGAGTCGCGTGGTCTTTCTGTACGTGATAATCTTAAAAAACTATAAAAAATATTCGGTTTTCAGTAATGGACGGAGTGATTCTTGGTGAAGGGTTTTTTCGTATAATTCATTAAGTTTTTTATATAAATTATATTTTATGGAAATTATTGTTGGAGATCTCGGAAAAATCGTGCCGACTGAGAGCTTTACCTGCGTGTGTGAATATGTACGACTATATAGACGTTTTATGCAGACCCTTACACTTTTTTATCTTATCTTATAACTGGTAACTAGTTTTATTTACAAAAATTGATCTTGATGTATATGTTGAGATGGTTAAATCTTCTGTTGGAAGGCACGTCTGAAGTGTTTGACTATTAATTAACGAAATACAAATGTAAAAGTTTCCTTAAGTTTGACTTTGACTTGGGTTTTCATGATACAATAATCAGAGAAATTTTACATATACAATCCATTTTACGATACAGGCCAAATCTCTTGGGGCACATAGATTTCATTAAATATGGTTAAACTTTGGTATCCGGTAGCAGAACTTTGTATTTGTTGTTTTCTCGCTGATTATAATAACTCGTGTCAAACAGCAATGAATAAAAAATATTATAATTTGAAAATTAATGTTGTTTATGTTTGATGCATCAATAATTACAATTCAGACTCGTAACTGCCTCCTGCGTCGCGTGAAGTTTAGGCTTCCCAATCTCCTGCCTGCCATCTCTACGCGCCTACTATTTTTTAAGAGCACTCCAAGGTTAAGACAGATAAGGTCACGTACTCCTATAATCTAGGATGAATGAGCCAGGTCTGTGACATACGACATTCATCTAAAGAAATCATAATAATTACACTGGAAGGGATTATATGATATAAGAACACGAAAGACACGTATTTCTTTTTTATTATAGTGACATGTCAATGTCAATGTTTTCCTTTTGAAATACAAACATAATCATCTGCCATCTTTGTCACACTTAAACAAAATAAATATATTGTCCTGCTTTAGCATGATGTTCAAACTTAGTGCAGCAATAATTATTTTTAATTAATTTTATCAAAAACTCTGTGCTACCTTTTAACGCCAGTGGTATTATTATGGTGACGGTGAAATCTCTATCAAATGCGATACGTTTTCCTCAAACTCACGCTACCAGATAGCTCCTGCTAGAAGAATATTCTACTACATACATACATCACATCGTTTAAAAGTAAACGAATAAAATAAGATAGAATAAAAGTGAACGAAGTCAGGGCTAATAGCTAGTTTTGTTATTAAATAGAAACGTGTCAACATAATATAAATCACGATTAACTCAATAAGTATGACTAAAATGTAAACATTTAAAGTAATAAACGCAAAAACCATCAGTTATGGCGAATATAATTTGAGCGAAAACTCCAATAAATCCGGCGGCATTAAATATTGCCATTAAAACCTACGAACTCTGGCGTAGAGCCAGGAATTGTTCCGTCCGATCTCCACTTGTTTCGTATTTATTCGTTGGAATTCTCTTATAACGTAACTGTCAAAGATGTCGGCTAAGTTATAATTGCATTCATAAGTTTAGTGAAATAAATGTTGTATTTTAGAAGAAATATATTGAATATGTACTTTTATTTATCGATCGTATTATTATTATTGGTAAATCTAAACGAGTTCTGGAAATAATGGAATTTTCGCTGCATAGTCGTCAAGGTTCTATGAATATTCCGGTGAAGTTTAATTTTATCCCGATTAGTAGAATTGTTGTATGTTATAAAATTAGTATGAAATTAAAAACCAACTTACATTGGTCAATATATGTAGTAAAACTAATGATATTTATTATAATTGATTGTAATCTTACAATATTCTGTTTAAATGGTTGTTTAGAATTGGTTTAAAATTCATTTGTAAAGTACCCTACATAAACTAACAGGTGAAGTAAAAGAATACTTTGCATATTATAAAAGTACATGAGGCATTTAACGTAACTGCACGTTATACCACCGATAGAAATAAAATGAAAAATATACTGTACTATACAATATATATAAACAATATGAAATATACTTTATTAAAGTATGCTCTTAAAGCACTTGGAGCCGAGATGGCCCAGTAGTTAGAACCTAGATGATTTATGGTTCAAACCCAGGCAGGCACCACTGAATTTTCATGTGCTTAATTTGTGTTTATAATTTATCTCTCGGTGCTCGGCGGTGAAGGAAAACATTGTGTCTAATTTCAATGAAATTCTGCCACATGTGTATTCCACCAATCCGCATTGGAGCAGCGTGGTGGAATATGCTCCAAACCTTCTCCTCAAAGGGAGAGAAGGCCTTAGCCCAGCAGTGGGAAATTTACAGGCTGCTAATGTATGTAAAGCACTTTTGAGACGTCATTTTACAAGATTAATTTTAATATAAAATTACCACCAGACCGGAATGTTGATTCTACCAAGAAGAACTGGCACGAAACTCAGTAGTCGCTCTCTTTGAATGAAAAATAATTTGAATCCCAGTTGCTGCGCAAAGATCGCTCCCTTTTGAGGAGATGGCAATAATCATACACACTTATATTTATGTATCACTTATATTACCTACAAGCTCTTTTATCATTTATATAATTCTGTACAGTATGCAATTTTTGTTTTTATTTTTATTTATCGAACGTACAATGTTCTGCGGAATGTTATTATAAAAACGAATACCCTTTCCCGGGAAGGATGTACTTACTAACTTTTTGAAGTACAAAGTACAAGCGAGGATGGACTCTAATAACAATATTCGTTAATGTATCTTAATTTAAGTAATATATCAAGGTAAAACGTATGAAGTCGAGTCGAATGGATATTTTAGAAGTATGTGCATGAAGAGAAGGAAATAAAAAAAAAAACTTTTATAATATAACGAATTATTAACCGACGTCTATTTAACAAAGTAA
The DNA here is from genome assembly GCF_037043105.1 of Vanessa tameamea. Classification (NCBI taxonomy): domain Eukaryota; kingdom Metazoa; phylum Arthropoda; class Insecta; order Lepidoptera; family Nymphalidae; genus Vanessa; species Vanessa tameamea. The sequence continues at coordinate 8,530,908 of NC_087317.1, forward strand.
ATAAAGTACGGTCTCGTTAATGGACGTTTGGAATTTCGTAAGAGGAGGTCGCTAACGAGTAGTAATGGTGAAAAAACCCTTGCCTCCTCTTTGCTTTAAAAGTTTCCTTTTCCAATTTGCTAACTGCTCCCTCCATTTTCACTCTATTCGTTAAACGTTTCAACGTTCATCGTGTCGTTACGTTCCTGTTATTTGCCTAATGCGATTGGAAACAAACTTTTCATAATTTGATTTGAATTTCTTAATTAAAAAAAAAAAAAACGTATGCGTCCTTTTGCTTCACTCTAAGCGAGTTACATTTAATGGAATTGAATATCTGTATTAATATTAGTTATTTATCCTAAATTATTTTAATGGATTAAATTTTATCAATATCGATTGAATAAACTCGTTCATATTGATTGAAGCGATGGAGTCGCCTTTGTACCAACGAATTCGAATAAATTGATGTGTATTTCATTTTCCTTTTTTGTTCTTTGTTTACTTTTTTATTTCATATTTATTGCTAGCTAAAACTGCCGATTACGCCTGCAAAATTTATAAAACTCTTGTTATAGCACACAAACAGCCACCCTCTATTTTATCTTCTTGAGGGGTGAATTAAAATATACCTCATAGCCTCGGGACTTAAACTATCTCAATATCAAATTTAATCTAAATCGGTTCACCGGTTTAAGCTTGAAGAGGTATCAGAGTTACTTTCACATTTATAATATTAGTGTAGACTATGATTTGACGCTAGATTGTTTAACTGTTCCCTGTAATCCTATAATACCTTTTTGCTGTAACTCTGTTTTTTTTTTTAACTTGGATTCTTCGTTTGCTTAAGCAGAACAAATCACCAAAGTTTCATCACATTCGCTTAAGACCATATCGCATAGGGGATAAACAAACATTCTTTTTTATTTTTATCTATAAAATTGATAGATAAAAGATTGATTGAGGACTGATTCATGAAATTCTTTATTGCTTTTTAAATTTTCCAATAAATGAATTATTGTTTATTAAACGAATGTTTATCGCAGTCGTTATTAAAAAACGCATCGTTGCATGTATCGGAACATAAAATTGTTTTGATAACATCGTACGTACGAATCAGAGGTTTTTTATAGTTTTCGCATTGCAGTTTAAATTTTAAAAAGTACATTTTACTCTTTGTCTACATAACGAATATTATTATGTCCATGAATACACTACAAAATTTAAACCTTAAAATAAGGTTAATTACTTTGATTTTATTTATATGTCTAAATAGACTGACAAAGTGGAGAACGCGCTGAAAAAAAAATAGTGTGCAACTGTTGCACACTAATTGCACGCATACTAGTGAGGCAGTATGACATGTGTCAAACGTAGCTGTCATACACACCAAGATACTAAAATTGGCTCGTTTGTTTTAGAACTTTTGTAGTGCGACATTATCTAGTTATATGAATAAAAACAAAGATTCATAACTAATAAGCTGTTAGAACAACTGTTCAAGATTTAGATCTGTGAATCTTAACCAAAGAGTTTGAGGTCCCAAATTCCATACGGAGTTAATTTCGTTTTCGGGGATGAAGCAAAACCTGCATGTATTGGACGAAAACCTGCACCATCCGCTTTGGTGTTTGTATGAGCTCTTAAACTTCTCTTTTAACAGAGAGAGAAGTTGTTACTGTTTTAATTTTTATTTAACTAATATGAGTACGTAATATTACATATGTATGTTCATTCGTACGTTTTTACGATCTACAATGTTTTTATGGCGTTTTTATCGTTAGATGTTTTGTATAATCAATGTGTCGGTGGCATTTATTTGCGTAATACTTTCTAAAAAATTAATCGCGGTGAACGTTAATGGGGAAGTAAATATATATGTACCTATTATAAGAATAGAAATATACGTTTATTATTGTTTGTTAATTTGCGTCACGGGAGATAATAATATTGTGAAATCTTTGAAGTGGTTACGATATACATATTTTTTTCCTCACCTCTAAGCCTTAAAGAGGAAGTCGGAGCGTAGCTTTATTATATACAAAAATAGTACATTTGAAAGGCTATTGCACTCCAACGATTCTCTCAATGTATCATTGCTAAGCTATCTATACAATAATAAAATTGGAGTGTAAAAACAACGATGTTAAACACTCATTTATTTAATCTCCAATACTAATAAGTTTCACTTTAAATTCCGACATATATTATTTTCAAACATATTACATATTACTCATTACAACTCTAACTTTGGATGTATTAAACTTTAATTCGAAAATTATCCACATAATCACAATCTTAAAAATAACTATGTTTATATAAAGAAAAATGATACCAAGGACCAGTTTTACTTAAATCCAAAACGCCTCTCCTGTAATGTTGCCTTCGCTAAGGCGCCGAATAAAGTGAACTCGGCATCCTGCTATCCTAACAAATAGTGACGAAATTTTTGCAAAGCAACTACAATTGCTAATAGTTCCAATTCAAAAGAATGATATTTCTTTTCTTCTATAGAGGTTTGGCGACTGTAAAAATATATAGGTTTTTCACCATGTTCTGTACTTTGCACTAATATACACCCTAACCCATCGCGACTTGCGTCTGTGTATAGAATTGTAGGCAATTTGGAATTAAAAATATTTAGGGCAACATTATTAACTAATGCATTTTTCAAATTCGTTATAGCTTGTTCTTGTAACGCACCCCACTGCCAAGTTATATATTTTTTTTAATAAACTTGTTAATGGCTTACCTAGTACCGCACAATTTTTTATAAATTTTCTAAAGTAATTTATTAAACCTAAAAATTGTCTTAATTGGTGGATTGTTTTTGGGATAGGAAAATTTTGAATTGCCTTTAATTTCTTTGAATTAGGTTGTAGTCCCGTTTCTGATATCTCATATCCTAAAAAGGTAATATTCTTTCGAAAAAAAGTGCATTTGTTTAAATTTATAGTTAAATAATTTTTTTGAAATAAATCTAATATAGTTTCTAACGTAATTATATTTTCTTCAAGTGCTTCTGAACTCACTAAAATGTCATCCATATAACAAACAACCCTACCAAATCGAAGATTACCTAACACCGTATCCATTAACTTTTGAAAGACCGAAGGTCCGTTACATAGCCCAAATGGCATTCTTATAAACTCATAATGGCCGTCTGGTGTTACAAATGTACTCTTATATATAGAATCTGTTTCAATACCAATTTGATAATAACCACTTTTCAAATCCAGTGAACTAAAATATTTACACCCTCGTAATCTATCAATAAGGTCTTCAATTATTGGCATTGGGTACTTGTCCTTAACTGTTATTTTATTTAGTTGCCTATAATTTATACACAAAGGCTTTTCTCCGTTAGCTTTATCTACTAGTAATGCAGGGCTTGCGTAAGGTGAGTTACTGTTACGTATTATATTGTTTTTCAGTAATTCATCAATTATTTCACGAGTAATAGTTTTTTCCGATTCGGACATTCTGTATGGTCTTTGACAAACAGGTTTATTCGAGGTTAACTCAATATTTAATTTAACAACCGAAGTTTTGGCTAAGGTAGACAAGTCCTTTGAGATAATGCGTGGATACTTATTAAAAATTTTCTTCAAAATATCTTTATATTCTTGACAATCTAAACTAACACTACTAATATCAATATTTGAGACAACAAATAACTGGGCTGGTTGAAATGTTAAAACGTTACCTATTCGTGTGTTTCTTTTTTTTTTTTATGTTAGAGGAGGCAAACGAGCAGGAGGCTCACCTGATGGAAAGTGACTACCACTGCCCATGGACATCTGCAACACCGGGGGGCTTGCAGGTGCGTTGCCTGCCTTTCAGGAAAGAGTACGCTCTTTTCTTGAAGGTTCCTAAGTCGTATCGGTTCGGAAAAACCGCCGGCGAAAGCTGGTTCCACAGAGTGTTTCGTGTATACATGTGTTTTCCGTAAAGTTTCTACCGATTAAAATATCGCAACTCGATAACGAATCAATAGCATATAATGTTACTGGAAGTTCAACGTGATCTACGTTAAGAATGCTGTTTATAGCATCAGTGACTCTGCTAGTAGTGTCATTTGTAAAACCACCTAAATTAATTGGGGAATTTAATTGAAAATAGTCTAAATTATTCTTTTTAATCCAATAATAAGTTACCAATGAACAGTCACTGCCCATATCAAAGAAAGCTTCAGTTTTTACCCCATTTAATATAATTTTTTTATAAAACTTTTGTTTTACTTCATTACGGACCATCTTAACTTCTGCGTCTTTTTCAGGCTTAGGTTTTTGTTTAAATCTGCAAGCTAATTCAATATGTCCTAACCTATTACAATAGGAACATTTAACTTTATCATTGAGTGTGTATTCGTACCGTCTATGACCTGCTACGCCACAACGATAACAAATAAAATTATTTTTATTGCTACCCTCCCTTTGAGAATTAATTTCCGTTCTATTACTACTATCGCCTTGTAATTTTGGTAATTGTTGTGTTTGTCGTAAATTTTGCTGTTTAGAAATAGAATAAATTTTATAGGATAGTTTCTCTGAACCAGTATAGATTTTGCCCTGTAAAAATGAAGCTAGATCATCGCAATATTTGAAATTACCAGCCTCAGCCGCTGTGCTAATATTCGTGTCCCCGATGGAACCTACTATTATTAAAATAATATCTTGTTCCCTAAATCCTAGCTGTAAACGATCAATTTTACCCTTTTGCTCGAAATATAATTCATACAAAGATTGATTGAATACTGGCTTTATATTTATTAATTGATTTAGTAAGACGAACATATTTCGTTTGATTTGAAATGTATCTGATAAAGTATTTCGCCATTGTTTCCACCGTCACGTAGTCCAATTAACTTCGTTTTTTTGGGATGAGTCTAACCAAGCTTTGGCAGTGTTTCTCAATTTTTGCAAGGCCTGATATTTTGTCATATTATCTGACCAACCAAATGCCCGAGCATTTGCTTCGACTACGTTAATCCACATGTCTACGTTATCTATTAAAGGTTTGAATTCAGGAACCACTGATTATAAAACAACATTTTGACTCACGGTTTGAGACCTTTTTCGTCGTCTTGTATCCCTTCTGTGACTATCCCGCTCACTACTGTCACTGGAACACGAAGGATTAGTAGAACTTGAACTCTTTGTTGAGGATCTTCGTGATCTCTTATTATACCTCTGCTTCCGGCTTCGAGGCATGTTGAAGACGTAAACACAGGATCCCACTTCTAATAAAAACAACAATGTTAAACACTCATTTATTTAATCTCCAATACTAATAAGTTTCACTTTAAATTCCGACATATATTATTTTCAAAGATATTACATATTACTCATTACAACTCCAACTTTGGATTTATTAAACTTTAATTCGAAAATTGTCCACACAAAAACAATCTTAAAAATAACTATGTTTATATAAAGAAAAATGATACCAAGGACCAGTTTTACTTAAATCCAAAACGCCTCTCCTGTAATGTTGCCTTCGCTAAGGCGCCGAATAAAGTGAACTCAGCATCTGTCGATCATGCGTCATCAAGTAAGCTCGGTGCAGATGTTGCCACTTTTCAAAACAGGCTAGCCAACTTTGTACCGAATACATTTTTATTATAATTTTAAATGGCGACAACAAGTGTCTGTTTGTAATATTAAAATAACCGCTTTTTACTAAATGCATCTGTATGTATATATATGCCAAAATAACATTTAAGGCTAATCTCTGGAACAGCTGGACCGATTTTAACGGGACATTAACTGGCAGATAGCTGATGTTATAAGGAGTAACTTAGGCTACAACAATAACTTTTTTGTAAAATACAAACGCGCACGAGGTCGCGGGTACAGTTAGTATTAAAATATATTTAGTAGAATGAATAAGTGAACACGGAGCATGAGGCTTACCGCAAGGTGTATTGACATTGATTACGTTGGCTGTGTATTGGCCGAGAGGTCGTTATGTCATGTACTCGTCGATTGCCTCGTTGATCTAGTGGCTGGTTTATGTGATAGGCGTGTCGACGTCGGTCAACGCAGGCGGTTTAGTAGGTATGGAACTCTCGTAACTCAGTTTCACACAGGGGGAATAGCTTTCGAAGATTAGCCATGAAAAAAAGAATGAATTTAGCTTAAAAAACCGACTCGCTGAGGTCCTGGATTTAAACTTGTGGTAGGGCCAGTAGAAACTTAAGAATATTTTCTTACAATATATTCCTTAGTCGCATCATGCTGTTGGAAGTTAGTAGTGATAACATTCCGAGCCTCGGAGAGTACGCTAAGCCTTTGGTCATGCAATAGAACTATCTCATATATCTATTGATCATATAAATTACAGTACGAATGTATGTGCTACGATAATTTGATAAACTCTACTCGAAGTAACAAATACATAATCAATTGCCTCTCCATGATTATATAAAATACTCAAACTCGTCGAGTGTATAAAAACCAAATTTAACACGTGTGAAATTGCAGGGCATAACTAGCACATAAAATCTTATCACCAGTGAAAATATATCAGACATTATTTGAAATCGAACAAAGAAAGTTAAACAATAAGGATCCATGTATTCTATTCGAAAGATATTTTGTGCTTCATATAGACAAAGGCGATTGCTACGAGGAATTGAGTGGTATCGAAGTCACTCGAGGGGCTTGTCTGTAAAGTTCTCGGGCGTAGTACCCTTGATGTGTACGCTTCCTAAGCGAACTTCGGGAAGATTTTGCAATTTCGTATCTTATTGTATGCGTTCAATATGAGGATTTGCATGTGTGGTATTAATCAGCAATTAGTAGAAGTTTAGTTGTTAAGGGCTGGATCCGCTTTAGAACTCTAGAAAACAATTTAAAAATAGAATTCGGATATGTTTATCGTAATTATGCACGTAATATATATATATTTATGTTATGGAAGCTATATATGAGGCTGACTACTAAGGCTACTATTAAATTAATGGAAAAGTTTTCTTTAAGATTCAAGGAAATCAGGCTGTATAATTAGTTCGATGTAACGATTCTTTACTTTATTTTATTCAATGTATAAAATTATAAATCGTCAACTATTTTATGCCTTGCATATATATTATATATTAGATATATTTTTTCATAAAATCTCAATATTTGAATTAACCGCTTTTTTTTTAAACAGAATTTAAATATTTAATTAATTATTGAAAATTATTAATGACTACTTGATATTACAGTCAACCTCGATTCTAATGATCGTAGTGGACTCTCGTAGACAAAGGCAATTGTAGTGATGAGAGGTATTGTCAAGAGTCTTCGCTCTAGTGCCCTCCCAGCATCTACGACTCTCGAGCGAGCCTTCATTACGAACAATGTGTATAACATAACTTGTCTTTGGTATTGCATTTGATTTCTTTTAACAAATAATAAACGACTTGTTGATTGATATCTTCAATGCAAAAGTATAATTATAAAATACGTGATAACTACAGGATCATAATATTATTCATATATCTTCTAAATTTTTTACGTACGCTCCGATGATTTTGTAAAATAAAATCATTCATAATGTTTCATTGTGAAAAAAACAATTTCTAAGACATTTTATTTCCATCAACGGTTGTAACAAATTGCTGTGAGTATTTTAACGTCTAATATTATTCATTTATTCGTCGGCTACGCTGATATAGTCCGTGATTGCCATTATTGTCGATGCACTCTGCCATTTTGATGGAAGGTAATCGAAGACTCTAGTAATAGATTAATACTTAATGGCGTTTTTATCTAAATAAGAAATGCTATAAGCTAACCTAGGTTATGTATGGTGGGTGATGGGGATTTGATTTGCAGTTCAAGCTGTATCTATTGCTGAGAGACCCTTATTTGAGTTTTGGGACGGGCGTTACCGAGAGGTAATAGTGGACTATAGCATTTGATAAGTCTCTATATTTACATATGTTTTTGTTTGTTGTTTTTTCATACTTGTATCATTTTAAATCTTCTCATTAGATTTGGGTACACTTCTCATTAAATACGATACTCTAATTAATAGTATAATCTGTTCTTACAGACCAGAAGTGACTATGACTTTTTAGAAATAATAGATAGATAACTATTAGATTTTATAAGAGCAAAAAATAATTAACAATTACTTTAAATGGAAAATTATTAATAACAAAAACTAAATAAAACGCCAAATTTGACTCAGAATTTGTATGCCCGAAGCACCAAAAAGTAAACACAAACCTCTGTGACAGGCGATCACGCACTCTTTTTTAATGTATTACGCTACAAGGTATTAATAAGTATTAGGCGGTAAAAATATTTATATAAAAATAAACAAAACTAAGGATTATGATGTCTTTCCCTTGATTTCTATCCAAAACCTTGAATCCTGAATCTTGTCAGACGTTTTCCGCCTTGATTTCCTTAATCTTTTTCAGAGAAAATAAATATCCGCTGGTAAAATGTGTTTCTTCCAATAATGTAGATCTTCCCAAGCTTTCATTTAAATATTCAAGCTTCAAATGCTTTACATAATGAACGATTCTTCTCCTCAAAGAAATAACACAGTCCACTCTGCTTAAAAGTGGAACGTTAACGAGTTGTTGATGTTTAATATCTGCGATATAAACATTTATTCGGGTGACTCTTTTGTTCAAACAACTAGTACTTCTTACTATCCTGTGTATTTCCTTTAAATATAAAATATGTGTTGGCGCACCTTGGGGGTAGGATAGACTTGTGACGGCAAACGGCATGACCCTCTGTTATCCCGTTATCATTTCTCAGTCCCTTTCGCCGTCATGCCCTTTCTCAGCCGTCGCCGCTCTATACTTCCCCCCCTGTCTCGTGTACTATATAGTATTATTACATAAATATATATATATTATTAAGCGTAGGCTATGTTGTTATTCATATTTATAAAATATTCAATAACCAACCATTTTGTATTACACATCTGTCAGTCTTCTCGTGTTTGTGTATTTTTTTTATGTGCAATCAAAATATGCTTTATTCAAGAAGGCGTTTACAAGCAAACTATACGAGTATAAGTGAAGCTACCACGGGTTCGGAATGTAGATCAAATATACAATTTCTTATTGTTTTTATTGTTTATTTTTATTTATCGAAGGGAACTTCATACTTTTGTTGCCAGTTGTAGTTATCACAGTTGAAACACCACTGGCTAATCTCTCTTTTTCTTTAGGCTAACGGGCAACATAAAGATAACAATTATACTAGTATATATATAATGAGGTGATTATAATTATTATTATATAATTATGAATTTAGATGGTACGACACGTGTAATAGAATATACACGTAACGAAATATTGGGGTGAATATCATATTAGCTGGCTGGTGTAATTTCGAAATTCGAAGAACGCGGGAAAACTACCGATACGTCAACAATACGATTGTTTTGTAAAATGGTATGGTATAATTATTTTTATTATAGATGTCGACTGTTATTTCGTAACAGACTAGTTTTGAATAAAGTGAATAATTTAAGAGATTTTGTATCTATTTTTGTTCAGGTTTCAGATTAGATACTTGTTTTGATTTAAAATTCTGTATATTATGGAAGTGTTTGGCCACCATTTATATATTGTTTCTACCACGTGATATAAAAAAAAAACTTCAAATAATTATTAATAGAAACATTGGTCCGCTTATCATTTGGTCTGCCCTACACTACTAACTTTCCTTACGCCCTTTCACACAATATTAATTTATATTAAGTGATTTTTTGTGTTAATGACCTACTCGTTAGGCGTGCTTTGCAATGCTAAGGGCGTTGACAGTATTACGATTACTACTCCAGAAACCTTTACGGTAAATATTGCGACATCAAGCAGTACCTACGCTCTTTTTCTGCAATCGATAATCAAAATCAAGTCAAAAATGTAAATGTCTCTGCTGGGAAAAAGTGTACCTGTACATTTGAGAAGTTTTAATACTCATTCCAACACGCTGCTCTAAGGCGGGTTGTTGGATAGCTTTGTAGATTACAAGTATTGTAAATATTTTAATTATAACAATGAATTTATTTATTATTTTGTTTCTTTTTTTATCTCCAACGTTATTATTGTATTTTTAATTGTTAGTCACTAGTATATGCAGGTAAATAATTGAAGTCGAATTCATTTTTTTTTTTATTACTCTTTGCTACATTTCTATTCCAATTGATGTTTGAAATATGTATGTATTTGTATTGAAGTGGCGTATTGAAATGGCAATATGGGAGCATTTTTAATATTTACGAGCGAGCTACGTTTCAAGACTCTTGCCTTACATATTTCATCGCGACGCTACCTGCATACGGTGCAATATTACTGCTATGAAACATATATACTCGTATCAAAACATTTCTGCATTACACTACAGATAAATGATTCTTATATTGTTTTATGTTTTTATATATACTCGTTTTCAAATATGCGGATATATATGTATGTAGATAGGTATAACAATTAAATTACATGCATACATATATATTATGATAATGTCCCCATGTCAGATTATGGCGGTTACGGCGGTCATTCACAAGGGAGAATTGTTAAATACGCAGGTTATATCGTAGCGAACGTGCTCGTGCGCAAAAATGATCTTAAGTTAAATAACTTTACGTACTTTTTGAGGCACGCGATTTAAACTATGCCAATTTTCAAAACCTAAGGTCAAGTTTCTTATAGAAAAATGTAATAATACTCTATTATTGAGTGAATAAGTGAATTGTATTTCCAGTGTTTTTATAATAATAAATGTTTATGTTTGTTTGTAAATAAAGAATAAGAATTTGTGTCTTTTCAAGGTTTCAGATAAGTCTACGCCGTAGTTCTGCGCGTTCACATATTTTCTGCTATTTGCGTGTAACTATTATATGAAATAAATGAGAAATAACAAATTTATAGAAAACCGTTTAAAACGAACTTATATATTATGATAATGTGCAAATAAAATTAATTATATATTTAATACAATGTATATGTCACCACCAACATAGATATATCACTGTACACGCAGCTTACAATTTAACGCATTACTTTTTGGTAGATTAATCATACCTAACTGAAAGTTTAAACTATCGAAATATTTAACGTTTCGTTGTAAGTTCACCATCACTCCTCACATTTTTTCACAAAGAGCAAATTCGCTAGATAGAGTGTAATCTAACGGTATTTACACTAGCAACAAAATTATGCGCAGAATTTCAGCGCAATCGGTTGAGTAGAACGAGTTTATAATTCAGTTGCAACATTTGACTCTAACATAACTAAAAGGTGGAGTTAAATAAAGCTTGTAAATAAAATAGAAGTGGGGCGTGCTGCACGCAGAACTAGCACAAAACGTGCAAACGGTTAGATCGCTTGCCTCGATACTATTGTATATTTATGTGTATATCTTTTTTAAAACAAATGTGTGTGATGTCCCAACACGTGTGATTGAAACAAGAGTAGTTTCCGAAAAGCAATCATAGTCTTATTTTCTATGTTGTGTTCGGGTGTTCGATTCGTCTTAATCATAAATATCACGACTAAAACTTGACTTATTTTTTAATGTAATAGTTAGGCGGACGGGCAAATGGGCCACCTGATGGTAAGTGGTGGTGGTGACCCACACATGGACATTGACGCTGTAAGAAATCATAACCATTCCCTACATTACACCAATGCGCCCCAAACCTAGGGAGCTAAGATGTTACGTCCCTTGTGCCTGTAGTTACACTGGCTCACTTACCCTTCAAACCGGAACACAACACTACTGAGCACTTCTGTTTGGCGGTAGACTATAAAAATAACAGAAACATTTGCATTGCACTTAAAAGTGAAATATAAAATTAAATAAAATCTGTTTAAAGCATACATCGATGACAGTTTAATAATCATGTATTTCCATATTTTCTGATAAAAGTTTTAATCTTCTGTACGTCAAAGGATATATTGTATAAAAAAGATGCGCGAAACATATTAGAATGTCCTTCATTTCTTAAAGTCTGTTATAAATAATATTTATCGTGAATGTTTGAGTTATCGTCAGCGGCTTCGCTCGCGTTTTTGATGTTGGTTGTCAGCCTATGTCCTTGCTTGGAGGTCAAGTTTGCTTCATACCAAATTTCGTCAAATTCGGTTCATCGGTTTGACAATGGAAGAGCGACAAACAGACAGAGTTACTTTCACGTTTATAATATTAGTATAGATAAGAAACACGACTTGAGAGTCCTTTTCGAAATCGATTAAAAAGAAGGCTTGTGTATGGCATAATTCTATTTTATTTTAACGTTTAAGTATACGCTCATCTAGAGTATATAACATTATATGCTTTTATGTCATTGTTTATATTGATGCAATAAACTATATCAACATATCATACCATTCGATGCAATAAATTTATTTTATGAGTTGGTTGGAGTGGAGAACATATCTTCTGTTTTATAGTTTTCAGAATGGTTACATATAACAATCCTATATATTTTTTGGTATCGGTACGATATCGAAATATTTAAAATTGATTATGATATTTTTTATTATGTTGTATGCTAAAAAATATTACTCGGTAATCTATTTAGTAAAATTTTAAAATATTGGGTCTGTTGGATTTTAAACAATTAAAATTTGTAAATGAATTCTTTATTTAACACGAAAAGCACTACGAAATTGTTTTTTGTTATAATACTGAACAACAGTGTCGCAGCGATGGAAATAATATAAAAGAGAGCATAGTCAGATTAGGTTTTTCAAAAACCCTTAACATTCGAGAATAGTCTGGGTAACACCTCAGATATTACTGTTGAGAAATCTCGTTCGGGCCCACGGTTAGTTCTTAAAATATATCTTGGAAATATTTTTAATATGCAATAATGATTGCAGTATGGGATTTCCCAATCACTAACTGTACGTGGCTCCAGAATTATAACAGCTGTTACCACTTAAGTAAAGGATAAGTTTTCGATAAGCCTCATAAAACTTTATAAATCAACATGAAATTCGCTTTTTCAGTACCCAGAAAATAAGCAATTGTTTAATTTCACAATGAAAATATTATTTATTCAATTAGGCTCGTAAAAGGCAAACATTTGAATCGTCATGTATATTATTTAATTAATTATAGATCTAACGGCTCGGAATCTTACAGAGAAGAACCATAAAATAATTATTAAACTATACTTTAAAAAGAAATTACCGATAGAAATAGGTACGTTAAATTAATTCAATTGAATTGATTATATATTCTACATGAAAATCAACGAGCATTTACTCCACGCTATTTTCAATAATATATAAGGGTTTTAGCATGTATTATGTCTTATTGACATGAGATTTAAATTTAATATAATGACAGGTTGTAGGTATTAATAAGACAGACAAATAAACATGTCATACTTCGCATATCACAAAACATTTCAATGTCGAAGTTGAAGAACAGCACGGAAAACACACACCGAATCCGATTATGCACCGAGGCATAAGGATTATCCATCCTACGTTCCGGAAAGCTATTAATGATGCGTCGTCCGTGAACAGGAGGTTTAACAGCTTGTTGGAATTTCATTACGAGGTAGGGAATTCGAATTAAACTCATGAGAAACATCACTTAAGTTTTAGGAGAATTTCGTCTTAGCCCTAATAAGTATAGACGTTTAATTTAATTTAAGAATCGTTTGCCAGTTTTATTGAATGATTATAAAAAATAGTAAAAAAAAAGAGATGTATTTTTGTAAAAAGTACCAAACCAATATATATATAAAACTTACACTCGAAGGTAATCCGAGGAGCTGCGGTTCGCAAATTTAAATTTAGAATATTGACGTGACAAGTATGAATTTCATTTCCATGTAATATTGGCATTTTGACAGTATATTTCGCAGGTGCCATCTATCTACACGTCCTTGAGCACAAAAACTGGTTCACTCTTGAGCACGGAAGCAGAAATCAATCTTACAAGTAACGAAGAACGAATGAAAGAAAAAAAAAACATTTTAATTACAACATCAATTTCGCGCGCTGTTATTTCACGAATTTATCTTGCAGCCTAGAGATTGATAGGTTTTCCGTTGTAGGCATCTTTTTTTAATAAAATCACGTTCCCGATATTGATTCGTGTAGGCGAGGGCGGTATTTATAGAATATAATAAATGTTCTGATAAACCCCTTAAATCTCTTGTAAATTGCCTGTTACTCCAATAATTGGATTTCACAAGTTTCCATTTTACTATTGTAGCGAAGTGTGACATTGGAAAAATGGAACCATTTTTCTTTCAACGTGTACAAATACATTATTCAATATTCCCCAGATTATAACAAAAATATTTGCTTTGCGTTATGGAATTCACAATGGGAATATGTTTACATAAGAAAGTGATTCTTCTACTAGAATAGAGTAAAAATATCAATTGGACAAAATATTATTTTATATGTTCAGCTTAGATATATCTTTAAATACTATAAAATGAAGTATTTTTGCTTATTTCGTTCAGAATTATAATATATTCAATAACAGTAGAAAATGTGATGTTTTATAATCATGTCGTTAATGTTTTTTATTGGCACTAAACACGGCTTATGCTGATTAAATATATCAAAATATTGTAGTACTGAATAGTAATCGTATTGAATTTCTATATATTGTATTTTTCGTTAGGATGTCATTAATAAAATTATCATAAAAACAATTATCGCGTAAGTATTGTAATAGATTTTAATGTACGTGTTACATAAGGGCATCTATGTAAATACTCTATAGTAATCTATGGTATTCATATCGATGTTACCGGAAATGTATAAATTCTAGGAATTGTATACAATTCTTAGATTTCACACTATTCCGGTAACATCGACAGACAGCAAATTAACATGAAAAAGGATTTGTAACTTCAATATACCCACGCATTATTCGAATCTATTTATCGGGGCACATATAAAATTAAATTTGTATTAACTTGTGCAGGTCTACGATAGACCCGATCGAAACCTATCCACAATTATTATAGATCGTTAAAAAATAATGATTTTTAGTATCCGCAAAATTCGTAAGACAGTTCAGACATGACAGTTCAACGGGTGGCCATTTGACGTTTTAATAGTACAAGAGTACGGTAGATAGTATATTTATATTTGTTTAGTATTATTTATTTTCATTTAGTGAATGTATAAATATCGCTTCAATGATTATCAAATGTTTTTACAAGATATGTTTAAACTCTCGATGTCGAAAAACGTGGGGTTGTAAATTGGTCACATATGTTATGGGCCGGATTCGATGCGTTTAATTTAATCGAGGGCTGTTTTAATCGGAATGTTTCTTGTGACTTGCTTTGGTGAAATCTATTCAGTCGTTTTTATGTCAACAGGTCTTCTAGTCGAAAGCATTTCTCAAACATTAGGTATTTTTTGCGCATCTTTTTTAGTAACAATTTTGGATTTATAGTATATTTTTTTACATTTCTAAATTATTACTAGGTTACTGGTAGTTGAAGATGTTTTGGTGAAGCTATCGCCTGAGAAAACTTCACGGCATACAAATAACTTTAAATGTTGACTTTGGTTATATAATATATGTAGTATGTAGGGAATCACCGAAAAGTTTAGTACAGGATTAAAGTTAGGCTAAGTTAGGCTTTGGGAAACGTCAAGTTTACACTTGGATGGATTTGCGGAGGGACAGAAGGTTGACTGACGACATTGTAAAAATGCCAAACAGTAGAATTGTAGAGTGGGGATTAATAAATAATTAATGGCTTGAAGATGACTGCAATTTTTATATTTACGTACATACTACTTACCGTCCACGCATTCGCCTTCGTGTGATCGAAGGGGGAGAGTGCAGGTGTAAGCTGTTTTTTTCCGAGATAAAAGGTAACCTATGTGCTTTTCTAGACTATAATTTATCCCAGTGCCAAATTTCATTTAGATCTGTTTAGCAATTTTGGCGTGATTAGGTAACAAACCTCCATCCAAGCATCCAAACTTTTTAATTTATAATATTAGTAAGATTGTAGACTGAATACTTTGAGAGGTCGAACGGAGCTCACATTAATATGTAAGACAATTCGTCTGATGATGTGTAAGACAATTCTGATTGAGATCACTAGCCTGAGAGCTAGCCTCATATAGGTGCAATTCATTAGGTTGAGAGATGAATATATAGTGCTCTTTAAAGAGAGCATGCTACTCAGTACATGAAGAGATAGAAGCGTTGGAATTCACGAACATCCATCCATCCAAGTTTCGTATTTATAATATTATTGGGATTGTAGACAGAAAACTTTGAGAGAAACTGGAACTTCCGATACGTTTTATACATCATCATAAAGAGATGAAATACTCGAATTGTATTTTTTATCGCCGTCTATATAGCATTGTCACTGTAATAATAAATATGAACCATCCTTTACATCACCAATGCGCTATCAACCAAGGGAACTAATATTTTATATCCCTTGGGTATGTAGTTTAAGTGGCCCACTAATCGTTTAAACCCGAACTCAACAATAATAAGTATTGTTGTTTGGCGGTATAACATTTGATGGTGGTAATAAGGCAAGGCTAGCACAAAGCTACCTAACTAAGTGAACCATAGAAACTACTCGCATTGCGGTTAAAATAGCTTTATTTTAAAAAGTATATCATTTTTATTTATTTAATTACGTATACTTATATGTAACATAACCTTTATTTCGCGATACACAAATAAGGCAAATTAAGCATTCATATTAAGTAGAGAAGTTTCAGTAGTTATTTATAAAAGTGAAAAGTCAATTACAGCTTTTTCTGTTCCACATCCGGACGACTTCCTTTCCTTTTGACAAAAAGTTTTATAGCTTATTCTACCACCTTGCTACAATGCCGGTTGGATGTAAAAATGATACAAATGTGGCAGATTTTCATCCCTCACATATATACATGAAAATTAAAGGTTGATAGTCCCGGTTCGAACCAGCAATCTTCAGTTAAGATTCTCGTATTCAAACCATGGGGCTATGTCATCTTTTATATTGTAATATCAATAAATCAACAAGGAAATCAAATAATACATTTTCGTTGATGTTATGAGTTTTATTTCGCATATGTTGTCGTTATAAAGGCAATTGTACAGATTTAGACGACATTTCAGTTCGTTCCTTAGCAGTAACACGTCTTTGTACTTAAACTGGGTTGTAGGCTTGCGGAATATGTCGCATTTTGTATGGGATAAGAGTGACAGGGCTGTTAATATACACACAGTACGCTTCTAAGTATTTTTTGAAAATGTAGTTTATATACATTCTATTCTTTTGTTTGCGTGTGTGTATGTTACTGAACTAATGTCTGTATTAATTTTAATGTTTATTTTTTTGCGTTTGAGTTTGATACGATCGCGAAGTAAATAGAATTATTATTTCTGGCTATTATTTAATACATAATAATTGATTCTTGTAACTTGTAAATATATACAAACTTTTTTTTTTCTTTACGTGTATTTACCTTTACGTACTTAGACTATAGGTAACCGAAAGTGCTTGGTTTAAGTATGTTTTTATAATTATTGTATTTTAATATGAAAATTAAATCTAGAAACCGAGTTCATACATAGATTTTTACAGTAAGAGTTAATATCTATTACTGCCAGGAAAAGTAAAGAGCGACCGAAAATTGTTTGGTATTTGTCCTTGGCGCGTATGTTTTATACAAACACACACACATATATATGGTGGAGACATCCACAATCGTATAATAATAACACATTTTTATTGATTTTCTTTATTAATTCTTTCAATAACCAAATAATTTCGATGTTTCACATCTGCCAGAGCTATAAGGTGCTTGTAATATTAAAAAAAAATATTACCTTACACACGAGTCAATCATCTGTTACACCGAAAGCGATTTGTATCGTAATTGGATTGAAAGAATGAACAAACTTTCAATTCTACAAACAAAAATCGATTTAATACAAGTTTTTCTATCCTTTAACTTTTGCTGGTCCGATGTCAAATATTATCTTATTTTCAACATACGTTTGCTTAGATTTTTCGTAGCAACAAATATTGTTCATCTTAAGTCGAACTGTTTGTTCAAATAAACTTATTTTATTAGTAATAGTTATATTTGATATAGAAATAAGTTCAAATAACAGTCTATTAGTTTATCGTTTTTATTTTCATTACATGTATTTTGAAAAGTTGTGGGATTGGAATGAAAATGACAAAAACATTCGGATGTTCTCCTTGCGAGTAAACGACTGTTAGAATAAATTTTGACTAAGCGACCGACTCAAGAATTTAAATTGCCTTGAGCGTTGATCATATCGTTTGAGACGTGTAAGTCTGTAGCTTTAAAATGTAATATTTTTATTTATAATTCTACCAAAGAATGTATTATAGATAATGCATATTTTATAGATTCGTAATAATATTAGAAAAAAAAATAAGTGTTTTGTTTCAGAAACAAATCTCATATTATGACTATATACAGAGGAGATTTTTTAATCGTTCGGTGACTGAAACAGAGAATACGAGGTACCTGCTAGTTTAGCGTCGTATCTGGATATATACAGTGGGTTTGTAAGGGGCAATGAATTGTTTATGCGCTGCCGTCCATGCGGTACACAGTGTTATCTCCCTTGTTCCTGCAATTACTCTTGCTAACCATCATATGGAAACAGCATTGCAACTAAAGAACGTCTCTAAAGGGAGATGAGAAAGTTTAATCAAGACAGGCAAAATATATTATTTAACACAAGATTATACAGATGATAAACAACCGTGGAGCTATTACTTGTTGACTGTCAGGCAAGATATTATATATATAAATATAATTGTATTTAACTGACATAAATTTATATTTTAAATGTTGGAAAAGAGTAACTATTGAGTTACTTGCCAGGATTTCTCTTGGTAGAATCTACATTCCGAACCGGTGGTAGCTTTACTTAATACGGAAGTGCGCGTAAAGGCCTACTCGAATAAAGTATATTTTGAATTTACAGAATTTCAAATAAAAAGTTTTTTTTTAACACTTGAAAGTCGGATGTAAATTGGGCCATCTGATGGTAAGTGATCACCACTGCTCATATGTATTGGAGCCGTTTAAAATTTTAACCATTTCTTACATCGCCAATGCGCCACTAACCTTGGCAACTAAGATGTAATGTTTATTGTGTAGATAGATACATACATACATAAGCAACAATATTTGTGTACAATGACACGCTCACCTTAAAATTTACTTACTTAAATTTACTTAAAAGTACTAAGTGTTGCTGTTTGGCAGAAGAATATATGATAAAGCCACAAAGCCGTACCACCAAGTGAATATATTTAATACAATATAGATAACATAATACAATTATGTTATCTATATTGTCTGTAGACTTTAACAAGATTTATCAATTTGATCTTTGTATTGACTAAAACTAAAAGGTTTGATATTAAATGTGTTTGTGTTTGTAATGAAATAAATCAACGTGAAGTTTGCGATATCTGCTTAATATAAATGTATTTAAAAAATTAAGATCGAGATAAGTCATATCATACAGTATGTTTACGGATGAAGGAAATAGGTTTTATTCTTATTTTCAAAATGCGTAGAACAGAGAGTGAATCCCTTGGAGACCCAACGGTAACATATATCACAGCGTACGTACAATTTCGTTCGACCGAAATGTTCACCGTAAACACAGCTTTTGAGATAACTCATATTTGTGTCCTATTACAATATGCTTAAGGATCAAAATACAATAAAAAGGATTTTAATATGTTATTTGTCTACCTTCCGTGAAGGTCTCCCCTCAGGATTAACATGATATTCGGATCATCTGTGTTTACTCACGTAAAATTTGGTAAGACGTATCAATGTAAGAGATGCCTTTGCTAAGTGGATAGCTATGTGGGTTTTTTCAGAAGATCGCGGGATCAAATCAGGACGACCATAGAGCTTTCATGTTTAGGTGTTTTGTACGTATGTTCATTAACCTGCATTAATTCAGCGTGGTGGAATGTTTTTTTTTTAGTTTTTTCTTAAAATGGATAAGAGAGTATTTACTCTAGATTTTTGTATTATTTGTATGATTTTGACAAGTTTCGAGTTAAATATTAAAAACATTACATATTTAAAAAACAAATAACTCGAAACAGTTGCCTGACGTAGGTACGCTTCAAATGAAAACCTAAGAATGTCCAATACTAATAAAATAGAGACGGTGTCATCTTAAAGCTATTCTGAACCTACGCAAATGGAATTATTGAAAGGGTTCACAAAAAAAGGTTATAAACAGACGATAAAATATACCCCATCTATACATTTATATCTATACTAATATTATATATGTATATTGTAAGGGTTGAACTTAAAAATTACTTAATCGAGTTTAAAAATTATTTCCCATATGGAAAGCTACATTATTCCGAAGTAACATGAACTATAATTTATTTAAAAACTAGCTGTGCCCGCGACTTCGTGTGCGTTGTTTGAATTTAAGTTATTTGGATATTGTAGCGTGATTTTATTTTTATTCTATATATAATTCTAAAATAAAAGTAGCCTAAGTTATTCCTTATTACATCCGCTATCTGCCAGTGAAAGTCCGTCCGTCGAAATCGTTCCAGCCGGTCCAGAGATTAGCCGGAACAAACAGACAGACAGATAGACAAAAATTGTAAAAAATGTTATTTTGGTATATGTACCGTGTATACATACATATGCATTTAGTAAAAATGGGTTATTTTAATATTACAAACAGACACTCCAATTTTAATGATTTTCTTACGGAAATAGCAATAATGTCAAGGTGTCAAAAATTTGCTTATAAATGTCATTACTTGGCGCGTGCTTCGAAACAATAAATAATACATACAATATTGGGCTACATGATTGCACTAGTTACAAAAATGTAGGCGTGGCTGAGTCTAACTATGATATTTTTCAAATTAGTCTGTTAGAATAACAGTACGATGATAAATTATGATATTTTATTATGATTATTGATTGTCTATAAATAGTAGAAAACAAATACTTTTTTGTTTCTGTTCGTATCTCCGTTTCCTTCTCTTGGTAAATCTAAAAGTACACTCAACACTTATTGAATGATAAAATAAACCTAGCGAGCCATACAATTTTCGCATATGATGTGATGATAATATCATTTTAATTGGTAGTATTGGTAGGTACCATCCACTCATCAGATGTTCTACCGCGAAACAGCAGTACTCGGTATTGTGTTCCGGTTTGAAAGGTGAGTCAGTGTAATTACAAAACATCTTAATTCCAATGGATGGTGGGGCATGTGCGATATTAATAATGGAATGTTAATATTTCTTATAGCGCAATTCTCTATGGGCGATGGTGACCACATACCATCAGGGGGTCCAATTGCCTGTCCGCCTACTTATATAATTAAAAAAATCCACAAATAAGACGTATTGCGTTCCTCCTTTTTTGAAGTCAATTTAAAATATTTATTAAGTTCTTGAATTATACTGATACTAAATTAATCCTAGAAATATTAAAACTCGGGTAGAACCGAGAGCCTCATTTGTCATTCCTCGCAGGAAAAGGTACTGGAGTTCTGCATCCGACGCTTCCAGTTTCAGATAACTTTGACAATCAACTGACATTGATGCATTCGAAAGTTTTAGTTAATTCCAAAGTGTTCATGGTTTGCATTATAAATATAATAATAATCAATTTAAAGTTGGCACTTTAAAAAGCTATAAAAAATTAAATGTCTTTTTATAAATTTTTAAAATGATACATTTTCAAGAGCAATTTATTGTTATTGCTTTTATTTTATTTGAACACTATTTAATAATAATAATATAATCAATAAATTAATTAGTTATTTTTATAAAAACATTTATAACTATTTTATACATTAGTCGTATTCACTAAAATGTTTTTATAAAAAGAGTATAATAAGTACAATTATTATCATTTATACAATTTTCTTATTGACATGAATAGGTTACATTAATACATAATGTTTTAATTTAATATCGTAACATTGTTATATTAAAAAATGTTGAATTAAAACAATATTTATTGTATTTTTTCGATAAACAACGTCTCTCAGTCGAGAAATTTAATTCGCTATTTTGATTCGTGTATATTTCCTGTGAGTTTTGTGTTTGATCTTAAAGAGCAATTCTATTGATTGTCACTTAGGACCGGTATGATAG
The DNA here is from genome assembly GCF_037043105.1 of Vanessa tameamea. Classification (NCBI taxonomy): domain Eukaryota; kingdom Metazoa; phylum Arthropoda; class Insecta; order Lepidoptera; family Nymphalidae; genus Vanessa; species Vanessa tameamea. The sequence continues at coordinate 8,553,021 of NC_087317.1, forward strand.
ATATATAAAATTATTGCGGAAAAATCTATTTGAAAACCAAATCCAATGAAGTGAATGCTGTTTTAAGTTTTTAAATTTTATATTAGAAAGAAAGATAACATAAACATATTTAGATGAGATTAGGTCTACCATTACAATTGATTTTCCAATCATTATCATTACATAGTATGAAACAAAGTCTCTTACCGCTGTTTGTCCTTAAGTATGCTTAGAACTTTAAAATTACACAACTGATTTTGATGCGGTTTGTTTTTAATAGATAGATTGATTCAAGAGGAAGTTTTATATGAATAATACATGCTCAATATAGTAGAGAAACACTGATAATTTTAAAGGTTTCTGAAGTGATGTTGTAAAAAAAACACATTTTTTGCGCATACATTGCAAACGCTGGCTGAACCCTACGAGATAGGTCAAAATAATGTTCTACAGTATTGTACACCTTTAAAAGGTCTACAAAAAAGACAACCATTTTTTATCCTTTACTTTCTACGAGAAGTAATGGCTTATTTTCGAAGCAATTTTTTATTAATATTGTCTAATGAGTGAAAAACTGTGAACTTTGTAAGACATTCTGTAGTACATTTAGTATCAGCATTGCACCCGTGCGAAGCCGGGGCGGGTCGATAGTATTGAAATAATATTCGTCAACATATATGCATGTTTTTCTTATACTAATCTAATAATAATAATTTATTTTCATAATTTATTTTCGAGATGTTTCTGAAAACGTTCAGCACACATACACACAGACTGTGCGAAAACTTAAGTAGATGTAGACTCCAAAAGTAGATGTTTGTCAACATTACAGCCGGTGGAAGAGCTTCATGCGGGCCTGTGAGGGTGGGTAACCCCAACTCATCAGCTATTCTACCGCCAAACCTCAATTCCACTAGTTATTACATTTCGGGTTGAAAAGTGAATGTACCTGTGTGATCACTGCTACAAGCGACATGATATCATCCTAGATCGAATGATTTGTGCATTGACGGAGTAAAATTGGGGTCGAAGGTCATCTGTACTGAACAATAAATTAATAGACAAAAAATATACCAAAATACCGAATTGTAACTTAGTAATAGTTTTCTAAAGTCCATTTCATTACGTAAACTGCTCCTGTTTGAATTTGAATTTGTCGAGACGTAGTGATGTTCTTTGTCAGTTTCGAATTGGTCATCTATACGAATTTTATACAGAGTTAAAATTTGTTTATTTGTATGTAGGTGGTAATCTTGGGAATTAATTATACATTTAAAAAAAACACTAGACAAAAGCTACATTATTCGTTAGTGCTATAATGTATAAATTATATTTATATCATATCATTTTCTTTATAGAAAATTCCATCCGTACAAAGCCGGGTCGAGTCGCTAGTCTTAATATAAACTTATAAACAGTTACATTTTTAATACAAGTTTGATGGATTTGCCTGACACTACAGATGCGCGCGTTGATGTCACGATTCTCCAGGTGTGTCAAGTACGTGTTTATTGATTTACATGGAAAAAATGTAACGGCGTATATAATGACACTTTGATACTCATCAATATATAATATCACAGGATATATATTTTAATTTTATATAATTGTATATTTGTTTGTCAAATACAGTATATAGATATTTTTGTTTTATTTATTTTAACATGGTATTCTAAGGGAAGGCTCCACCTAAGAAGGATAATCTAAGAACACCTAGTTTACGACTTAAAATGTATATATACATAACTTATACTTAATACTTCCTGGGGCACGAAATGAGCTTATATATAATACATATATAAGCTCATTTCAAAAACACATTGATAAATATTTATTGATTACTAGGCGGGATATATAAAAATATTGTTGTACTTTACTGACATATTCTGTAATTAAAATGGCGGAAAAGATACACTACTGAGTTTCTTGTCGATTCTTCTCGGTAGAATCAAAAGTGCTTTCATGAGCGTACTTGAATAAAGATTATTTTCATTTCGATTTTGGTTGATTAGGTGACGTCATATTAATTTTTGAGACTCCAACACATTTGCCAACTATGCATAAAAAAAAATGAAAAAAAAATCTAACATTGTTTACAAAATAAGTACTCTATTATTTTGTTTATCCTTTTTAAAAAATCTTTCAAGGTACCTTTGTACCTAATAGTAAAGAATAGCACTATATTAGTGTAGATGTGTATATACTAAGGGTCACAACATAATCTAAATTGTAGGATTGATATATGGTCTGTGATATAGATATTTATCGTATAATGGTACTCTGATTTTGACGGTGAATATGTTGTACACATTTTTATCTATTGTTTTTTTTTTCAATATAGTAGATGTTTGTATGTATAATTTAAGTAATCGCCTCCAGTTAAATACAATGTCGCCTATACCAATCATAGGCGGGAGTTCCTTTTATCGATATTTTTATTCTGATTGGCCTTTAATATTAGATGTTTGGTTTGAAAAAATCAAAATATACTTAATACAAGTAGGCTTTTACAAGCACTTTTGAATCGTCATTTAACAAACTGTATTAAGTGAAGCTACCACCGGTTCGGAATGCAGATTCTACCGAGAACAACCGGCAAGAAACTCAGTTGTTACATCTATTAAATCAATAATTGTATTCTCACACATGATAACAGGTAATAAGCGTTTTATTATCTTAAATTATGTTCTTTATCGGCAATGCTATTATGTATGAATTCGCTTCATATCTCACACGTGAAATGTTGAATGTGATGCGTTATTGTGTATGTGAAGTTTACACTTTTATAATAGTAAATGTCGCATATTACTTTTTGACTTTGTACGATCGTGTTCTGTGGTGAATTTCGTGTTCGTTCGTACAAAGTAGCTCTACTGATCGTTTATTTCGCAAGCAAAAAATCTATTATAGAAAATATTGTTATTCGGTAATATCACATACGTGAGAATACATCCATTGATGGTTTTATTCAGTTTATTTTTTTATTTTATAACTAGCTGTGCCCGCGACTTCGTGCGCGTTTGAATTTAACAAAAAAGTTATTGTTGTAGCCTAAGTTACTTTAAGTTACAGCTTACTGAGATTAACCGGAACAAACAGACAGACAGACAGACAGACAAACAAAACATTGTAAAAATGTCATTTTTGTATATGTACACTGTATACATACTTACATATTATACTTTTGGTAGAAAGCAGTTATTTTAATATTACAAACAGACACTCCAATTTTATTATATGTATAGAAGATTAGGATGTTTATTTCTTTTATGTTTATTCAAGATCTCCGATTTATAAACCCCTGATTTATTGGCTCCTTTTTTTTAATTATGTAGGTTATAAAAGTATTATATTTCAATCAATAAGATAGGTCGGTATAAATTCAACCTCTAGTTCGTACCTTTAATTAAATAAACAACATTGCGTGTTCCTTTTCACTGAACATCAATTTCTAGTCCAATAGCCTTCTCCGTACATCCGGGGTACACGCTAGTCACTATCGGCACAGCGTAGAACAAATTATTTTTTAAACTAAACAATCATTCTACTGTTGTTGTTAGAAATGAAATAAATATATATCTACCTAAAAAATGAAATTGGTCTGAGCTTGTATATCAATGCAAAATAAACACCAAAATTATTATTTATAAACAAAAATTTATACTTCCGTTTTTGATGTCGGTTAATACTTTTATTTGTTAGACAGAGTTATTTATTTTAATAAATTTGTATCATATGGAAGTAATAATAGATACAGTTTTAATTTAATAAATGTATTACAGAAGATGCATAGGTTTTGGTATAAAGCATTCTAGTAGGTAAGCAAGGTAGGCAGGCAAACGACAGACAAAGTTATTTTTGCATTTATTTTGTATAGATTATGTATACATGCCTAAGGCTATGTAGGTTGAGGCGCATTTCTACCAAAACCGGACATCCTGTCTGGAAGATTTACTACATCTTGAAAATGCAGACGAGTATATTGTAGTAGCTTTGTTTTCGCGATTAATGAAAAAAAAATCATTCATTGTATCTGCAATATTTGTATTACATTACATTACATTAGCAGCCTGTAAATTTCCCACTGCTGGGCTAAGGCCTCCTCTCCCTTTGAGGAGAAGGTTTGGAGCATATTCAACCACGCTATTCCAATGCGGGTTGGTGGAATACACGTGTGGCACGTTTCCTCACGATGTTTTCCTTCACTGCCGAGCACGAGATGAATTATAAACACAAATTAAGCAAAAGAAAATTCAGTGGTGCCTGCCTAGGTTTGAACCCGAAATCATCGGTTAAGATACACGCGTTTTAACCACTGGGCCATCTCGGCTCTAATATTTATAAAAAATAATCCATACTATATTATATATTAATATTATAAATGCGAAAGTGACTCTGTCTGTCTGTCTCGCTTTCACGCCAAAACTACTGGACCGATTTAAATAAAATTTGGTACACAAATAGTCTAGAGCCTGAGAAAGGACATAGACTACTTTTTATTTTGAAAAAAGTGCTGTAAAGGGTTAAAAAAGGGGGATGAAAGGTTGTAAGTTGTTGAAAGTATTGTCATTTTTAGAACTGGAAGCATAAAATTTATATTTTAGACTGTAAACTAACATATCGAGACATCCACTAAGGAGCTATTTTGGACATTCTACCCCTAAAGGGATGAATAAGGGGTTGAACATTTGTATGGCAGTCCGTATTTTTTTAAGTTAGAAATATGAACCTTTATTTTTGGGATACCGATTAGAAAGGAGTAGATACTTTTTTAAGTGTTTTTGCATATTCTACCCCTACGAGGGTGAAATAAGGGTTGAAAGTTTGTATAGAAGTCCGTCATTTTTAAGATAGAAACATGAAACTTTATTTTTGGGATACTGATCAAAAATTAGTAGATACGTATTTAAGCGTTTCTAGATAATCTACCATTAAGGGGGTAAAATAAAGGTTGAAAGTTTTTATGGAAGTCAGTCTTTTTTTAAGTTATATATATCAAACTTTTTTTGAGATACTGGTTATAAATGATTAAATACGTATTTAAGTGTTTCTAGATATTCTATCTCTAAGGGGTTTAATAGACGTTGACATTTCGTATACAGGTTAGTATGTAAGTCCGTCATTTTGAAGTTAGAAGCATGAAATTTTATTTTTGGGCTACCGATTAAAAATTTTTTAAAACCTAGCTATAATTTACACAAATAAAACACTAATTTATACATACATCTCTATATATAGATGGAATAGTTTGGTTGATAAGATTTCATTTTAATAGCGTCTTTATCGTTTATCTGCTGTAAAAGCTGTGTGATGCTCAATTTTATTCTACAATCAATGTGTTAACGTTATCGGGTTTCAGTGCCCCTGAGTAGGTAGCGTGGAGCATGTGGGTGAATTATGGCAATTACATAGAAGTTTATTGGCGATTGACACGTTTTCCGATAAGATTAATACACACATATATATATATATATATATATATATGTATGAATAACACCTACAAACTTGAAATTTAGTAGGTAGGTTCCTTAAAGGATGTAGACATCCGCTAAGAACGGATTTTACGAAACTCTACCCCTAAGGGGGTAAAATGGGGTTTGGAATTTTGCGCGGGTAAAACCGCAGTTTCAGCTAGTACATAATATTAGTATCCGTAGCACTTTGTAGTAGTGTTTTGTGCAGGTCCGTCTGGGTAGATACCACCCAATCACTTATATTCTTGGCAATGCTTTCCAAGCAATAATACTTAGTAATATTCCGGTTTGAAGGATGTGTAAGCACGTGCAACTACAGGCTCAAGAATACAGCTACTAGGTGGCTATAAGGTGGCCCATTTGCGCGTCCGCTTACCGTTGCTAAAATAAAAATATAATAATACTGAAATCTGTAAAATACTCATTGCAAGTACGACTATTTTTCATGAGTAATATTTAGTTTTTGGTAAGTTATATTAATACATAAACTTTTCTATTTCTTTTCTTTATATGTAAACGTTGCAATAAAAATCTGTTGTAAGGTTTGTCCAGCACAAACGAACAGGTTAAGTTAAATAAAAATATTTCACGTTCAAAAGCGATTGTTTCAAAATATTAAATCAATTGATTGTCCGTATGATATTGCTTCTATGTTTTTATTTATCTCCCCGCAGAGAGGTGTAATATTGGATGATGTATTTGTATATCTGCCTACCTGTATGTTTTGCACCAACAGCCTTACCTGTCTCCTGTTTTTCGTTATTGGGTTTTACTTTCAATCTTAGTTAAAGTTCTGATTGACGTCAGAAATTATTTATGGTGACATTACAAAAAAGTAAAATTTTTATTATTATTTCTTAAACTATAAATATTTTTTTAGTTGAGTTTCATTACTGAGTTTCATTAGGTACTGGTTCTACTGGGTAGAATTAACTTATCAAATCGTGGTACGTTTATAATTAATTTATTCTTGTAAAATAGCAACAAACGTGCTTGTAAACTTCCAAAGAGGAAAAGTTTACTGGTTCAAAATATGGTGAAGGAAATAGGAAAGTCGTACGTAAATTAAATTATTTTGTACGAATAGTTTGTGTATATTAGCATGAAGTATGAGTATAATGAAAAGTCTCGTCGTAGTTTAAATACAATTAAGCGCTCGTCCATTCCAGAGTTGTTCGAAAGCGAATTAATGAAATGTCTGTTACTTTTATGTAACACTTGGAATATTTCATTTAAATGACAAACGATATTATTATATCTTCAAAGTCTTGAAAAATATGGAACGATTGCAAACAACGGAAGTTGCTGGAAATTGGTTCAAATCTGCTAAAGCCTTTAGAAGCGTGAAAGATTTCGACATTTTAATTTAAAATTCTCATCGTATTTTTAGATTTTATAGCAGCCGAGTACATTTTTTTTGTAGTTTAACAAAATGTTTTTTATTTAAACGGATTGTTTTAACACCTAATTTTATTAATAATTATAAGTAATTAGGGGAAACACTGCTAGTAATCTTGCTACCATTCCAAGCGGTCATATTTTAGGATACATGGTATTATTCAACTGTTCCTCTCAAATTGAGAGTAATGCATTTGTAATCTGATCAATCAAAATGGATTCTGCGATTTCTATTTCTCCATACCAATTGAGGAAAGATGTGTTAATTGGAGCATGTAAAGTATTAGCTTGTAAGCGTCCCACTGCTGAGTAAATATCTCCTCTTCTGTCGAAGAGTTTAGAGCGTATTCCACTACGCTGCTCTAATGCGGTTTAGTATGTGTATCAGACACGTTTGACTGTATTTCATTCGACAAATGTTGATATGCTCACGATATTTTCTTTCATCGCCGAGACATAAATTATACGCGCAAATGAGCACGTTAAAATCCAATGGTGCCTGCTCGCGTATAAACTCATAATCTTCAGTTAAGGTTCACGTGTTCTAGCTACTTTGAAATTACGCCTCATATGTTAATAGGGTCATATGATTCAAAATTATTTTTCGTAAACATTACCTAATGTTACCGTTACTGTAGAAGCATACGTATGACTTTGTACTAGAAGGCAAAAGTACACAACCACTATAAGAATTTATTTGAGTGTTTTGCGGCGGGGACGCGCCGAAATGAGCACAGTCGGGCCAATATTAAATACACATTATGTAAACTGTAGAACAAGGGAAAATGGCGTTACCACTAATGAACGTTAACCAGCTACGATTCTTAATTTCCTCTTTAACGCTCCGAATACAATGGTTTTGTGTTCATGGTATTTTATAACGGTACCGCTATTTTTTGTTATGATCATGAATTAATGTAATTTACTCCGTAAATATTTTTGATAAATTGAGACAAACTGTTTGTAATCAAACTAATTACTTAAATGTTACAATTAACTTACCGTAAGTTTCGTTATGTTTCAGTCCAAAGTTAGATAAACTAATTTGGGTTTAATCTGAATGTTCATTGGTCGCCTGTTACGTCAACGGTTGCCACAGACCAATGAGCATTCAGATTAAGCGAACTTAGCTAATTTTACTTTGATCGTCGTTTCAGAAACTGGAGGTTAATTATACGTAATAAGTATTTATGTTTTTTTATTCATTGTTTATATAAATAATTCTAACCTACATGTTTAGCGTTTCTTATAGTGATTGCAAGAAATTATTTCATTAATGTTAAACGGTTTGTCCTTCCTTTGTCGGTCTTTCATTCGTTAATAAAAATGATTTAGACCGAATTCCACCAAGACGCTTCAAAACGAAGAGTATGGAACACATTTTATTTGTCATCACTCTATACAAATTATATTCTCCTGAATAAATCACGAATTACACACACAAAACTTACACATGAAAAAAATTAGTTTGTCCGGAATTGATTCTGTGATCAAAATTTACTTCAACCACCCACGCATTGGTTTATCTTAAGTGATATTTTTTAAAGTAATGAAGATGCGTGTATAATAATAATAATTAAAAGTTAATTTTATGTGTAGAACCTTAATTAAAATGAAAGTACATGGAAAATAGATTAAAACATATTAATTATTAGTTTCCGTTCCCCTCACACGAACAGGTGTTGAGTACCCTATGTCGATTTCTGTACCACTGAAAACGTGTATGCAAAATTTGTAAGTAGTCACTATTTATGCAAACTATTTAGATATCGTTTTAAAATATAGAAAAAATTCTCGATAGGTTGTTCTGTGTCGGCATCGCGTATCTCTTAAAGTTTCTTAGAATATATTTAATACGATTATATTTTATGATCAAAGGAGTTCCGGATTGGTGGTGCATCCTCGAGCACAACTATACTATATACAGGAAGATTGTATAAATTTTTATTATGTCTATGTTGGTTTTAAACTTTTCCACAACGCTTAATGAATCCAGATATTTTTCAGCTTTTGTAACTATATTATTTAAGTGCGTATATATGTATGTAAGTTATCCTTGTTATCTAACTGAACTTCAAGATCTCTTATAACACTTTGATGTACATATTGCTTAGTCTATAAATTGTTGATATGATTGCTTGATTTGAAGAGAGATAAACGAATAAATAATAAACTCGTTTTCGAATTTTTAATATAATTTTTAGTCTGTTTTTAAACTGCAGCAGCAGCTAATCAGTTAAATTGCGAACTAAACGAGACTACGACTGACAGCGATGCAAATTGTTGTTTAAACTGATAAACGTACAACGTAATGGTTTTATTTTATTTGTTTATAATATTACAATGTACATATATTATGATAAAAGTTAACGAACACTGTTAATTTTCAATACGTATATTTAAAACTTGGAATAATATCTAGAATATTAAATTTTAGTTGGATGTTAAATAACTTAAAACCTTCCTCAAGAATTATCGAATATTTACATTGTGTATTTAAGTGACTGTGTTTACTCGTATCTAACGTGGAACGTTGTATGTGTACAGACAACACTTAATTTAATTGTTAACTCGCAGCGCAACAGGGTGGAGATTTAGCTACTACGGAACACAAGTAACTTTAATGTACCCTAACGAAACGTACTAATAGAATATTGTTTATTTGCTGTTTACGTATTTCTAAAATAAATAAATAGTTATTTAACTTGTATATAAAGATGTCGTTTGATTTTAAAGAGAGCGTTTTATGGATTTCATATAGAATAGTTTAAAATTTTCCAGTATCGTTTTAAATCGAAATAGTTTTTTTTATATTATAAAATGTATAGAATACATTCGTACGTACAATTGTTTTGTAGATAATTTATACGGATATCTTTCAATTTGCGATACATTCTCTTGGAGAATGTATCGCAAATTGAAGGAGAACGATTAAATCGTGAATTATACTAAGATGTAGGTCATCTGCCTATCTACTTACTTAAGAAAATCATTCTTCACATTGCTAATAAATGGCTAATAAATAACTATTAAATAGATTATCAAGTTATATAATACATAGACGAGATATATTCGATTTAAATTGTTATTTAAATACACAGATGGAGTCACGTGATGGTACCATAATCCGACCGCCGGATTAAAATATAATTGTGTCTAAATCAAATGTCTATGTCGGTTTGTTAAATGTATCTTCAATTTTATTAAATGCATATAGCATATATTAAAATTGAAGTGTCTGTTTGTAATATTAAAATAACCGCTTTTTACCAAAAGTATAATATGTATATATACACGGTACATATACCAAAATAACATTTTTTTACAATGTTTTGTTTGTTTGTCTGTTTGTTCTGGCTAATCTCTGTAAGCTGGACCGATTTTGATGGAATTTTCACTGGCAGATAGGTGATTTAAGAAGGAGTAACTTAGGCTACAACAATATTTTTTTTTTGTTAAATTCAAACGCGCGCGAAGTTGTGGGCACAGCCAGTATAATTAATATGAGCATTCATTTTCATTGCTTTGAGATTACAAAATTTCTATATATACATATATATATACTCTATGGAAATATATATAATATATATACATATGTATGTATATAACTCAACTGTACCTACTTTCCGCAGTTCAGGAACATTACAACTTTCCCCAGGGTTCCACCATTTAGGTTAATTAATTGCACATTTGGGAATAGCTTACATAAGGGTTAGATAAGATTAAAACTGTATTAGGACATTGAACCTTTTAAATATACAGAGTGTTCGCGATGATGCCTGGAAATAAATATATGGGGACACGTGACAAATAAAGCTGATCAAAATAATTGAAAGATTAAGGGAAAAGTTGTGGTGTTTTTATAACGCCTTTTCATGGTGTATGAAATTTGGTACAGTTAAGCTACTATTTTAAGTATGAATTAGGTATTCGTTAAATTGATTTTTGAGAGCCGAGATGACCCAGTGGTTAGAACGCGTGCATCTTAACCGATATTTTCGGGTTCAAACCTAGGCAGGCACCACTGAATTTTCATGTGCTTAATTTGTGTTTATAATTCATCTCGTGCTCGGCGGTGAAGGAAAACATCGTGAAGAAACCTGCATGTGTCTAATTTCAACGAAATTGTGCCACATGTGTATTCCTCCAACCCGCATTGGAGCAGCGTGGTGGAATATGCTCCAAACCTTCTCCTCAATGGGAGAGGAGGCCTTAGCACAGCAGTGTGAAATTTACAGGCTGCTAATGTAAATTGATTTAAGAAAAAATATATACGATTTAATATATATGAATATATTTAATATAAAACATTCATAGTTCTTTCCAAGTTTAGTATTCTTTGATAAATACTACCAGTTTACAAATGACAATATACGTCATGTCATAGCTAAAAATCAATGGCGCTTTTTCTGACATTTGTGTTTTTTTTTTGTAATAATGCCAATGTATTGTCAAGCTGATTTCTCATTTTTTCCATCGTTTATATTTTAATCTAATTTAGATTCTTATAATTTCGATCAATAAGCGACCACTAAAGTTAAACAAATACTTTTCCACAAAAAACTATGAAAGTCTTACAGTAAAGTTTATTTATTAAATTATTTACACTATCAACATGTATAGGTATATAGGTAAATTTCGAATTGCATATCACTTTTGTTTTTGAGGAATGAGTGCAAAGTATTTTAATAGCTGTAGGGGCTAGAAGGTTCTAGAGTGGATACCGCGATCGGCGAGCGTAGTGTAGGGCGCCCTGTGGCATGGTGGGGCGATGATATACGGAAGGTGGCTGGTAGAAAGTGGAAGAAGGGCCGATGATCGGGCTCAGTGGCGCGCTATGGGGAGGCCTATGTCCAGCAGTGGATTAATACAGGCTGATAATGATGATGATGATAAGGTCAACTGCGATCTATATACTGAATTTTATAAGACGGGTTCCAAATTAAAGTGGCGTATTCGAGGTTAGATCGTACAAGGCAACAATAAATACAGAATAATTAAAAAACATAATAAAACAATCTCCTAATAATTGAATACTTCAGATCACCTTCCAATTTAATCGAAATGCTAGTAACAGTCCCTACTTTTTAAACATGCGGCGGCTACTATGAATTTCTTGATTTAAAATCTTATTTGGTCTTATATTTTGGGCTTAATATTATCTAGGGTTTAAAACCTAAACCTCGACAACTGCAGCCTTATAAGTTAGTCACTGGATCGACGAAGTACTCAAAGAGAAATTATTATTATTGGTAAAAAAAATCCAGAACCATATTTGTTCGCTCGAACTTAAGTAATCTTGTTGATGATGATGATGTCGCCCTGACTTTTTTTCGTTATTTGGTCAACTTTGAATATGGTCCGCCATCTTATAATTATGTCATTATTATTTGTCGTTTGCGTTCGTCCTCTCTGTTTCGTAACAAATCCGCTCGCGTTGCTATCGGACCGGGTCACCGGATCTACCTTTATTACGAGCGATCGAAACATTGTTCTGTAAATTTCGAAGACGAAGTTCGCGTTGAAGTTTAGAACAAAATTTCAGGTTAATGAGATTAATTTCACAAGTTAACTCGTTATTTTTGAAATATTATATGTGAATACGAGTATCTATATTTATAACAATTAATATTTTATCTCGTAGGCGTTCGTATACCTAATGTATTATATAATAAAATATATTAGATCTTTTGTAAAATATTTTTTATAGTTTATTTACGGCCCGGCCACACATATATCTGGCAGTCACGATTCGTTAATAATTTGTAATAATCATTTTCTTTTTAATTTATCTAAAAGTCGTTAATGTTTTACTGAAACAAAAATGGTTTTTGAAGATCGAGTCATTTAGTTTTTGTACGAATACATAGAGTTTAACCAATCAAATTGATATTTAACATTACATTATGATAATATTTTGAATCACTGATTTGTGAGCTTTCGTTTTTTTATAGTTAAATTCCAATTTTCATTTTAAATTAAAGTATTTTTTATCTTTATAGATATTAGGTATACGTCAACGTTTGAATATTACTGTTATGTAGAATTTTATCCCACTTCGTTTATGGATATAACGCAAATTGTAAGACGTAGAAATGCATAAAACGCACCAGATTTAAAATTAAATTGAAACTCTATACAGTTGTTATTGATACTGACGTGAAGCATGTCAGGAGCAGCATTACTGAAAGAATAAAAATATATATCAGTAGTACTGTTTCTGCCCATGGAAATAATATATTTTCACGTTTTGTTAATTCTATTTGCTAGTTTACTCGACTTTACTCTGTGATGAGACTTTGTGCAAGCCTGTCTGTGTAGGTACCACCAGCTAAGATATGAAATTTCAATGATGTATGGTCAGATTTTAAGCGGCAATCAAAATCAAAATATACTTTATTCAAGTAGGCTTTTACAATCACTTTTGAATCATCATTTGACAAACTATTTTAAGTGAAGCTACCACCGATCTCGATTAGGACCACATACCACAGTGTTCCAACCAACGTGCTGTCTAGACTCTTAAATCACTTTAAACATTTATTGATTGTTTAAAAAATACATAATTATCCAAAGTATTAAATCTGTTATATACTTTTAAACATTTCATTCAATTTCTGTATTTTAAAGTAAATGTTCAAATAAAATAGAACGATTTCGAATGTTTAAAATGCCGGAACATAAATAAGGTATGGTATTCGAGATAATTAAAGGTCTTCCCAACGCAGTCTGAATCTCATTACGCGTTCATTTATTTCAAAGTTGCTTTGAAGCGACTGCGAAGACTTAATAAAACGTCTAGTAATATAAAACGTAAAAAAATAACTTAAGCGGGAAACTATTTCATGCGAAAGTTTTATTTCATTTTGAAGACATTTCTCGGAAATAACACTAAAGCAGTGAGCGAAGGAGTTCTTTTTAGTTAAATCTTTTAACGGAGCAAGAAATTTTATTATTGTTATTATATATATTTTGGAATTTCATATTTAGTTTAGAATTTTCTTTGTTAGAAATGGTCAAAAAGGTTTGAGTTTGTCTATCTGTAAATAGGATTAGGACTTAAAAGAATCTAATTTTTAAGTGTCCGTTTATGAAAGATAATCTGTATCAATTTTATGTTAACTAAAACTTTAGAGATTCAGTTAATAGTTAGTTAAATATTGTTAATTTATCGTAAAATGATGGTGTAAAAATCAAAGGTGAGCGACCTTTATCATTTGAAAATAATGAAACGTGTTCCATTGTTACGTATGTGTGAGCATTCTTACAGTTGGTACAACGACCCGTCGCTCTCTATAGGTGCTGCATCATCTACCCGATTGGCAATTTTTCAACGACTGCATATCAATCCCTTTGGGTGTTACATTACAAGGCAGTACAGGACGACGCATCGTTGTGAGCTCAAAGACGTATCGCTTTGAATTTTTATATAATATTTTTATCATAAAATCTTTCCTATGAATCAAATGATCAAATTTGAGAACATTTGAAAATTGTTCTCATGACTAGCACGTTATCTTATATCTCAGTACATGTCGTAAGGTATCATTTTTACTTGATGGCTGGGTTTTGTGCAAGGGTGTACCAGCCACTTATCGGTTATTCTACTGCTAAACAGCACCATTTTGTATTGTTGTGTTCTGGTGATTGAGTCAGTATTAGCGCCAAAAGAAATAGCTTCTTAGTTGTCAAGGTAGGTAACTCATTGAGGATGTGAAGGATGGTTAATGTTTCATACAGCGCTGATTTCTATAGGCGGAGGCCATAATTTACTTTCAGGTAGTCAAATTGTCACGCTACCTACAATGTTTTCAATGTTTGATGGTACAACGTACAAGGAGCACACGTTCAGTATGGTTAATTTTATTACTAGATCATAAATGTTACTAGGGGTCCCAACTTCGACGTTTAGTTTAATAAATCCATTCACGAAATTAACTTATTATTTCTAGATTAATAATTTCAGGTTGTTTACATAATTGTCGCTATATTAGGGAAATGTGTTATGAATAAAAAAAATCATCTCGTTGCGTTAACATGTGTAATATAAACTGTACGTACCAGGGTCACATAAATTATTGAGAGTTTCCGTCTGATATTAATATCCTTTTCCAAATTACCTCATATTAACATCTGACAACACGTGTGCCTGAATCGTGGTATATTAACTCAATTGTAACCTTAATAAAGGTTTGGTATTTATTCGAGTTTCGCTTCAAGAATATGAAAGATGAAACTTGAGACTTGAGACTTTTACATGGATGAAAGTATAATCAAAAATGTATGAGATATTTGTTTGTTTAATTTGACACAATACTCTGTTATATTACTCCTGTTGTTTTTATTATCTAGTTTTAGTTTAATTTATGTTAAACATTTTTAAAACGAAGTATATCATAAATATCATCAAAGAGTTTACAATGTGGTTAACGCTTATAACTTGAATCATCTAATATTATTAATTACACTTTAAAATGATTATAATTGAGGAGCCTGACCAGGTACATAATATCAAATATAATGACGAATTCAGTTGCAAATAACACCAAATTGTATAGAAATGACAAGTCAAGTGATCAAACATTTAATATAGGAAGACAATTGAAACTTACTCGATTCAAATGCATTTTTATGAGGTAGGCGGTCGGGCAAATAGGTCACTTGTTGGTATGTGTTTACCATCGTCCATATACATACTTCAACCTTACACTAGTTACACTGGGTAACTCATCTTTCAAACCAGAATACAACAATTTGGCGGTAGAATATCTGATGAGTGAGTGGTACCTACTAAGATGGGCTTGCACAAAGCCCTACCACCAAGTATTACATACACATTACATACATTCATGACCAAATCACCTATCAAACAAAAATCGGTTTATACACTAAGGAGCTACACTGTCACAGACAACACACAACGATAAATTCGTAGTTAAATTTATTAAATACGCCTCTTGGTGTCAGGAGTTAAATGTAGATTTGAAGATAATGCGATGATATCGATAAAAAGTCAAATACATCAAATAGCTGACTAATGAAAAGAAAACCTTAATAATTTTAAGTTATGCTGCCAATAATAATTCTGAAAGATCGAGCGTATTTAAGTGCTCCGTAGGTACATATCTGTTATGTCTGCAGAAGTCTAGACAAACAAATGAAAGTGTACAGGCCAAAGAAAAATACATCTTTGTCGTATTTGCAACAGCTCGTATGAACTTCTTAATCTAGTAGGATTATATATTCAGTTTAAGAACTTTATTCTCATTACGACAACGTCATTTACATGAGAACTTATATCTAACTTATAAATATAACAATTCGTTCGGATCAGCAAAGCAGATGAGATAACAGTTTCAATTAATTATTTTAACAGAGAATCGTTACACAGAATATGGTTATAAAGTCGTGATTTAAACATAGAAAAAATTGTTAGAGTTTTTACTTGTTTAGGTAAATTGTTATAAAGTTTTGCTCCCTCAAAAATGATCATCTTTTTTCCACTCTTAGTTCTAGTTTTAGGTAGTATTAGATGGCTGGCACGTCTAGTTGCATATTTGTGTAATTGACCTTTGCTTTCGAAAGATATTTCTGTATGTATTTTTTTGTCTAAGATTTTACGTATACAAGTAGTGTAGTTGTATAATTGCTTAATATTCATTAATTTGGTTTCTTTATAGACTTTATCTGAAGGTGTTAAATAAGGGTAATGAAAAAGTAATTTAATTATTTTATTTTGAGCAATTTGAAGTTGGGCTATATTGCTTTTTGATGCCACTCCCCATATTTCGATGAGATACAAAAGATGTGGTTTCACTAAACTATTGTAAATCATTAAGCGAACTCGACGAGGTAAACATCGAAATATTTATGAATAAAGACAATTTTAAAGAATATAGATGGGATCTTATAAGCGTAGAAGTACCTAATACGTGTAGTTATTATCATTTTTTACGATGATATCGTCCTGACCGATTTTGGTCACAGTGGGCAATCTCAAGAGAGGTCACCAAACAATAACGCGGGACATAATTATTATAGTGCACAAGTGTGTGCTCAAACACAGATGTGCTTTCTCTCATATTCGGATGGCAAAGCAAATACGATACGTCCGGAAAGAGTTCAGGCGCAGGACCAACGGCCGTACGTGCTTTCCGAGACACGGGTGTGTAAACACCAACTCCCAGACTCCAGGCTGATACTGAGAGTTTTTCGACTGAAAAACCCAAAAAGGCCTAACCTGGGGTTTGAACCCAGAACCTCGGTTTCTCTGGTCTTATATCTAGCCACTAGACCAACGAGGCAGTCTTATAATCACTTTTATATACAATATAAAATAATTCAGATTAAAAAATAAAAACGTTGCATTGTTCATGACAAATATTACATTTAGTGTATTGATAACTTACTATTCATTTCAGCGGGTTGCCTGCTGTTTCACTAAATACCCAAATAAACTATTGTGTTTTGTACTTTGTTCGAAGCTTCACATTTTCGTTGTTTACAACGCGTTCAAACTAAACTTTCTCATTTAAATTGAAAAAAAAAACACAAACAGTTGTCGGAATTGAATAAAATGTTTGTTCAAAGAGCTACGTACTGTTTTGTACCGACACGTGTAAGTCATACATTTATGAAAGATTAGTTTCAACCGCGGCTTTTTGCGCATCTTATTGGGTCCTAGGAATAAAAAAGTAATCTATGTCCTTCCTCGAGGTTCAACCTTGTTTCATATCAAATTTCATCAAAATTGGTTCAGTTTTTTAGCCGTGAACGTAACAGACGGCCAGACATATAATCATTTATATATACTTAATCCTTTGTTGTGTGCGTGCGTATCTGTGTGTATGCATGAGTGCGTGAGTGTGTTTGTTACCTTTGCGTTATTACAATATGACAATTAGCTGCTATATTAGATTACATCTAATGTCTTATCGTTAAACTAGTAATGCTTTTAGGATAACAATATCCTAATATTGATTACTGATTAAAGTATTTAGGCTCTGGAACGAACACAAAGGTAACACGTAGATAACGTATAAACGAATGAATAGAATAAATGTATTAGCTTCTTTACGGTCTCTAATGAATGATCCTCTTATTGGGATAAATCCGCCTTTGTACACTCATTTTCATTTAGTGGAGTAAACTCCTTATTATGACCATTTGTGTGTACAGATATCAACACCCACAATAGCTTCAATCAATGCATATGACGACTTTAAAAAACGAAAATATTGATACTCGTTTGTATCCAGTCGAAAGGAAGTGAGAGACACGTTAGCAAACTAAAGCTGTGGCCAATTTAAAAGCCAATAATGTTAGCGCATTGGACACAAGATCCATAGCTTTTCAACTCGTCCGGCTTAATAACTCGAAAACGTTAAGGGACACAGTTAATGATGTGCTTATAAAACGCCGCGAACGTCAAATAGCCTTGAGGGTAGACTTTGACCCAAAATTTTCAGCAACCCGACCTAACTCCTGACGTATTTAGTAATCCTAATATTTTTATAGGAGAATGCATTCACATTTCAATTAGTAAAGTTTTTGACTGTGAAATAACGTACGGGGTTAATTTATTTTAAAATTGAAGAATATAAAAAATAATAATAATGAAAAGTCGTAGGTACGCGGAGCACGTATTCAGCAAATAGTAAAATTGTTTTTCAAGTAAATAAATGAAGTAAGAAATAAACGAGTTACTAACTTGTTCGAATAAATATGTCTTCAATAATTTACAGACATACAACAAAAAAATGCTGTTAATTTTAGTGAGAGATCAATGATAGTTTATAATAAATAAACGTCAGTTTTGGTGAATTGTCGAAGGTAGCTTGAGGTTGGCCACTGTAGTCCAATTCTGGGAAGAGAAACTTATGATGAAACTTGATTGTGGCGTCAGACTATCAGACTATATAAACTATCTATATCTTTTTGTTACATCATCATGACTAAATTACTGGAATGATCGTAGTGAAATATAAGATCCAGGTAGCTTTGTGTCTAGATAAGGACATAGACGATGAAGGGAAGTGATGTGAATTACGGTAAATATATATTTGATGTAAATAGAGTCGTCAGCTCCGATAGCGGCTAGTTTGCATGTAGATGATTATTTATGTGAGTACGTGCTAGAAATAGATGAATATTTCCTAATTGTCTCTCAAGATTAAAAAAGTACCATAAAGTTAAAATGCACGTAAATGATCCACAGCGCCACAGTAATTCGTCTCTAGAATTACACAAAAATGCGAAATTATTATTAGGGACTTGGTGGTAGGGCTCTGTGGAAGCCCGTTTGGATAGGTATAACCTACTCAGCGTATATTCTAGTGTTGCATATTGATAGTCCACTATCGATAGACTATCGATAGACTATCGATAGTTAAGGTGTTAGCGATAGTAGATATTGATAGTCTATCGATAGTATTGTCACGTGTCAATAGTATCGATAGTATCAATAGGGGAGCTATTGATACTATCGACAGTACTATCGATATCCTGAATAGTCGTCGAGGTCAACTATCGATAGTCAAACTATCGATAGTTCTTACTATCGCCAAGCAGCAGTACTATGTTATGTTGTGTTCCCGTTTGAAGGATGCGTGAGCCAGTGTAATTACAGGCACTAGGGACATAATAATTTAGTTCCCAAGATTTTTGTCTCATTGAAGATGTAGAGAATGATTAAAGTTTCTTACGGCGCCAATGTCTATGGGCGGTGGAGACCAATTCCTACCAACGTCTACCTTAAAACGAGAACGTTATTAATGGAGCGGATGAAGCCGTTAGTAACAGCCAGTTTAATTTACATTAAGTTCTATATTTATACGTATCGATCCAACAAATAATTATAGGATTGTTTCGTGATGAAAGCTGATTTCACGATAATTTCGTTCATTTGTTCCGATGTTCGTGTAAACAGACAAGTAATTTTAACTGTTTGTGTGCGTTTTCTGTAATGTTGTATTTGTAATTAACTTTATGTTTTTTTTTTATATACAAATAAATACATTTCGATTGTATCAGTTGATAAAAAAGTAACAAAGTCACGTCTGTTAATAATTTACCAGTAGGTTTTTGATATTATAAAAAATATTAAATACTAAAACATACCGGCTTTAATCGAAATTTTATTCTGCTGTCTGTCGCGTTTTCTTTTTTCAAATGAAACTTTTTCTGGATTTTATATTGACGAAAGTTGGAAGTTCGTCTCGTCGTTGCTTGGATAAAGGACCGGAACCCGATGTAGTGAGTTCAAACTCTGGTTACCGAAGTTTTGGGTTTTTCTGTCGTAAGAGTTTGGATGTTAGCATTGTGTACACTCCCGTGCCTCAGAAAGCACTTAAAGCGGTTGGCCTGAACTCCTTCCATTCGTTTCGGATTTGTCGTCCCATCAGCTTTTAAAAATCGATGCAAACTTAAGACCACACTGAGAGCGTATTTTCAGTTGCATCGTTATTATTTATGATTTTTTAAAGTTATTTTATATTGAACATTTTCATTAAAATCGTTCCTAACTTAGTTAATAAGTGTCGTTGAAAATAAAATACCAAATTCGTTTCATATTTCAAGTCATAAACTATGCTTATATTTTGCATCAAAAAGAAAAACAACACAAGCGTTGAATTAAATCAAAAGAGAAGACGGAAACTTAAAAATATATATATATACCTAACAGATATTCTACCGCCAAACAGCAATACTTAATAAAATATATGCATATACGCGACAAGTAAATTTAGTTTCAAATATTCCTTGTTAATTTATAAATTACTTTAAAAACTACATTTAATCTTTTTAACTCAAAAGTGTTTGTAAGAACCCATAGTATATTTTAATAGTTAATTTATTAATAAAGGCGAATGTTATTAATTAAATGAATATTTTATTATTTTTCATTAAAATTGTATCGATTATTATTTAAGTACTAAAACTAAGAGCCATTATGGAAAAATTGTGTCGAAATTTAACAAGTAGCTATTATTTTTCCTATTGATTGTCATACTATAATATCATTGGTATCAAGAATACAATTCATTATTACAGTAACAAAGACGTAATATATTAGAATTATGGAAGGAGCTTTGTGAAACGGGAGTAACTAATACTATAAGAGGCACGTCAATGATTCTATTTCCTGTGTTGGTTCCATTTTTAGGATTCCGTACCCAAAGGGTAAAACAGACCCTTATTACTAAGACTGCGCTGTCTGTCCGTCATTCCGTCCGTCTTCCCCCTGTCACCAGACTGTATCTCATGAACCGTGATAGATAGACACTTAAAACTATACAGATGATGTATATCTGTTGTCGCTATAGCAAATAATAAAAAAAAGAGTAAAAATATTTAAGGGGGCTCCCATACGACAGATGTGTTTTTGCCGTTTTTATAGATATGGAACCCTTCGTGTGCGAGTTTGATAAGCGCTTAGCCGGTTTTTTATATTATCACTTGCAACATTTGGCAGATATTGTACATGAGTATTATTTATAATTTACTTATGTGTTAGTAGTCTCGTGTAACAATAAAGTTGGTAGCGTTAATGTATACCAAGTATGCGTATACTAATTTTTATGGTGGTCGGATGAACGGTATGAAAGTTTATATGGTGCAGCGATTTCTAGAGGGAAATGATAACTTCAATATTTAAAAATACTTTATTATTCGCTTGACAACGTGAATTACCTGTCGACTTCAACTAACCTCAAACGGGTAATATACCAATATAGATTTATATTTTGTACTGGCGGTCGCCCGTTGGTCGAAATTCGACCAAAATTAATTGCTAATCCAAATTTAAGATCTATTGATCCGTAAGATAGGGAAATGGAGCTCAGCTGAATTTCATTGTTATTTTTATAATAAAAAACCTCAAAAATTTGTAAAAAACGTAATTATTATTTTTTAAGTTTGACATGACGTGTTATTTAAGAACGAACGTAAATCATAGACATTTTATATAAAATCAAATGAAATCAAATGTATTTTATTCAAGTTCTTCTTCACAGTGAAGCGTCTTTGAATCATCAATATTTAAACATTGCCTAAAAACCTTCTCTGTACCGTATGCAAACGGAAAATAGGGGTTACAAGTTTATTCTTATTTCTTGTATTAATAGTAAGTACAATTTTAAAATTAAAAAATATAATGGTATTTAATATATTAATTTATTCTTTACTGTATACCAAAACTTATAAATATATTTGACATTTGGTTTAACAGAAGTTGCATGAGGTGCAACAGGCATGATATATACATATATGTATGTATGTGTTTGTTACAGATATTATGTATTCATTTTTGCTTTCGATAGTCCTTCTATATATAAACTTTAACTATGCTAAATCACAGTACTCCGTTCACGTGTTTTTTTTTTAATTTGTACAATTCTATACACGTATTAATGTAGATATATATATAGATTTAAAATATGCCAATACTGTCTCATCATAACTCGTTATTGGAAATTCAATAGATATAAGGTTCACTAGACTGAAAAGTAAATGAGATTGTATTTGCTATATTTAAATAGTATAATATTAGCTTTGCGAGCTAATAATTGGTGGTAGGGTGCTATGATAGCTCATAGTAGTAAGTATCACCCAATTATATTAAATTCCACCTCCAAGCAGCAATACTTAGTACTGTCGTGTTAAAAAGAGATCTTTTCCATTTGTTAACCACTGAACAGCATGAGCTCATGATCAATCGACGCGGAATCGTCGGTAGATAGGCCATTCATTTCTTAAATTCCGTTCCTTCCCCCCTTTCTGCTCAGCAAAGCGGGCGGGTAACAGCCAATAATATTATTAAGATGAAACAGTTGTTTCTTTGTATGAATAAACTTTGAAATTGTTGAACTGATTTTAATAATTTTTTAGTATTAGTGAGCTACGTTATCCAGAAATAACACAGGCAATAATAAATTGTTTCTGTTATAATAAGGCTTATAATAAGACCTGCATGTGTCTAATTTCAACGAAATTCTACCACATGTGTATCCACCATCCCGCATCGGAGCAGTGTGTTAGAATATGTTCCAAAAACCTTCTCCTCAAAGAGAGAGGAGGCCTTAGCCCAGCAGTAGGACATTTACAGGCTGTTAATGTGTGTTTATGTGTGCGAAGCCGCGACCGCAGCTAGTGTACGTAATACTTTAATTGTTTTATTATAGTAGACACTTAATGTTTTGTATTCAAGTCGATAAACTCTTGTTTTAGTTCGCTAGCATGGCGTACGCCAGCTAAACTATAAGAGATACATCAAAGTAATGTCCTACTGAATCGAGAGTTTTAAAAATGTTTACAGGAAAATTCTCGACGGCATAATAGGTATATCTATCTTCCAAAGATAAGTCGCAACGTTTTAGGTTTAAAATAATGGGTAAATATAAAAGGTAATTTGAGTTAAGGAGTGTGAAAGAAATACAAATGATTTGTAACTTAGGTCTGTCGTTTGAGATATATATTTTTGGATAATTGAAAATATGTGTTCCTTTTTAATTAATTATTAAACATCGTGAGGAAATCACGGTTACATAAAATCTACAATCTGTATAAGAGCGACAGTAGCTGCTTCTAAACTTTAAACCTTCTCTTTAAGAGAAGCATAGTCTCTGCCCAGTTTTGGAACATTTCGAGGCTTTTACAGCTTTAGAAAGATTTAATATATTTCATGAGGAGGACAACAATACTGTCCTGTAAAATTTTCTTGGGTAATACTATTAGCCAAAATAAATCTTTAGTGTCGTTAAAGATAGTCCAAACGATTTAAAACCTAAACTCGACTTTGTGTTTTAAAATCGAACATTTAGGTACTAAGTGGTCGTGAATATAAATCCATTTTAAGATATATATGATTTCTCTTAAATAATTATACATTATTTTAATTTATAACTGTAGCAAATAGTTCGTTTAAGACGAACTGGTTCTAGTGAGTGGTACTAAGTGTAGGAGTATCGTTTGTTTTCATTGATCTTCAGCTCTCTTTTTCAATTATAAAAAAATCTAATCGAACAGTAAAAGTTTTTTTATTAAAATTTGCTCTATGGAAATAAACTCTCTATATAAGCTCGAATGTTCTATATTTTGACGTTTGGAATGTAATTCACAATAAAACTCTGTTACGTACTGTAATAGGGCATTGAATACTTTTTTATTTACGATTAATCAACAAAATGTTGTGTTTCAATTTAAGCCTAGAGAAGTGGGCGAGTGACAATTAGTAATATTATACTAGCGGCACGGAACCGAAGGCAAAGCGTTATTACTAAAGTTATATACTTTAAAATCAGGACGGTGTGCTGCGGTGTTTCAGAATACAAGAATCAGAGAAATCTCAATAAGTACAAAACTTTAATATTATTCCGGTCGCTGAACCTCTTACAGAAGTGTCTAGAAATAATTCATATATGGAATACACATAACGGTTGTCGTGGTTTTAATGTACAAATGATTACTTGTAAATTGTGAGAGAAATATTCTCAAATCCTATTCGAATTGTGTAAAATTTAATTTTGCATATTTAATGCAGCTTATATATAGCAATATAATTTGGAAAGCTTAATATGAAAAATATTCAAATTAGATGTTCTGGGCTTATGGGCTATTATTGCAAGATATATAATCATTGTCATTACAAGTAAGTCTAGGTATAAAATAACCCTTTTCTCGTGAATATTAAAATTACAAATGTCACGATTTAAATAATTTAAGTAGTTGTCAAGAATTATTATAACATTAAAAAAAAAACGAATTTTAGAATACAATACGATGATGCGAATAAATATTCGTTCCAAACCAATTCATATGAAATCCCAGCCCAGTTGATTTTTTCTCTACAGTTCGTCTTACGTCTGAGGGAGATATTGCTTGCACGTGTAATGGATTGCTATGACTCGGAGTAGTACTCCTACTCTTAAAAGAAGGCTCCTGTCTGAAGCGTGTCAGATTGTAAAGATAATTGAATTAATTGCTTTTTTATATTCGGTCATGACAATTATTGATTTGAAGAAATCATCATTTCATTATAATACGTTCACGTATGGTGATTTTTGTAGCGTTTGTTTTTGAAACTGAAAGCTTCAATGAAAATGAAGCAAAATAAAAAATATGTTTGACAAATAGAGGAGAAAAGGGAACTGAATTGTTAACCTATTTTTATATACATAGTTGTTTCTATATTGAATATAGATTTACGATATAGAAAATATGCATATACTATACATACAAACCTTCCTCTTGAGTAACTCAGTTTATTCATGAAAATCGTTTTAAAATCCGTTGCGTAGTTTAAAGATCTAAACGTAGATATTGCGGGAAGTGATTTTGTTTTATACTGTATGTAGAGATATTTGACAAATAAATAAATAGTTGCCGTTTAAAAATGGCCCGCGTGCGAAACACACACGCGTATGCGTTCACATGTTCACTAGTCGTTTAATGTTAAATATTATAAACGAAATGACATGGCTAACCTATTTAACATTGACTGCATTACACTGGATTCAAGCCAACAGCGTCTAACTTGTTTATATTATCCGGACGACATGTTATCCTACTTCAAAATGTGAACTAAAAAGTGGCATTTGTATACAAATATTATGTGTCGGCTTAAAATGGTGTTGAATATGTAGAGAGAGACCGGGGGAAAGAGAGTGAGAGAGAGACAGCATCAATTAGTTTTCATATGGTAGATATTAAGAGTCAAGATGGCCCAGTAGTTCAAACACTTACAAATACTACTGAATTTTCATGTGCCTAGTTAATATTTGTTATTCATCTCGAGCACGGCAATGAAGATAAACATCCTGTATGCGTCGGATATAAAACTGCTAAATGTCACCAAATTGCATTCCAGCGTGGTGGAATAAGCTCCAAACCCCGTCTCCTGTAAAAGGATTTGAGACATGAGCCCAGTTGAGGGACGTTAACAAGCTATTGTTGTTGCTACTTTTGTTTTTAGTTTGTTTTTGTTTGTGAATTCTTGCTTGTTTTTATTTCTCTTGAGCTTTAATTATGCAATATCTTAAATTTAGTTACTTATATGTAAGTTAAATAAGTTGTATCTACTATTATATGAAAATAACGCTGTGCCTGCCTTTTAACAGTGTTTTGCACCGAATGTGTTTTTTTACGTTTTAAATTGTTTTGTATCTATATTGTAAAACTTATATTCTTATCCTAAAAAAATGTTTACGTCATGTTACATATGATGAAACTGGAACAGTCACATTTATATGAAACATTTTTCCAAGGATTAATATGTATCTATATATTATACATATCAGGTACGCGAAATCCACTTGATGGATTTGAATGAAAACTCGACACGAAATGACGTTATGGATAATGATATATTTATTTGTAAATAGTAAAACTGTTTAATCAACCATCCAACTGTCAATCAATCAATCAATCTATCTCATGATACGAAATTAATATTATGGTAGTTTTTACAACATTAATTGGGCCCCGGCCAAATTGGCCACCTAAAGGTAAGTGGTCACCACCGCCCATGTATATTGGCGCTGTAAGAAATATTTAACAATCCTTACATCGCCAATGCGCCACTTACCATGGGACCTAAGATGTAAGGTTCTCTGTGCCTGTAGTTAGCTCACTCAACCTTCAAACCGGAACACATAACTATTAAGTATTGTTGTTTGGCAGTAGAATATCTGATAAGTGGGTGATACTTACCCAAGCTTGGCCTTTTGCTTGCATATAGCCCTACAACCAACTAAAGATTCGTTTATCATGTCCTTACAATAAAGATGTCAAAGGATGGCTGGTGTATGGAGCAAATTTTTACCTTATCCGTGCGATGTTGCAGCGGAAAGCTAGTAGTCGTATTTGTTTATTTATATAAGTCAGCGAATCAAAGGAAGTTGCATAACGGAACAAAACAACTTTATTGTCTCAAAACAAAACAATTCAATTTTTGTGATATATGTAACATATTTCCGCAAGATCCTGCTGTGTTGACTATAAATTTTTGGTGAAGCTGTACTGTGGAAAATATTTTTCTGAAAGAATCAGCCTCATTAAGACAGTTTATTCACAGTCGATCCAAGTTCGTCTTCAAATTCCTTGTCCGCTGTATATTATAAACTTGTTCTCCTATATTGGAATTCTTTAGGACGTTTATCTCAGTTAAATGCTGAAGAGAATATTTTACCACATGCAAATGTTAAGTGTGCCATACATAATAATTCATCAGTAAAATAAGCAGGATTATTTGGCGGATTCAGAAAACTTCGCACTATTTTTAGTCAAAATGACACCATGTGTTCTCGATGCTGCAAGTTTGGTTAACGAAAAATCTGTTTGTTAAGCTTACACATTCGAATTCCGGCTGGAAAAACGAAAGAAAAGTAAAAATAAATACCTGATCCAAAATTTACCAGGGGATAATTCTGAAACTACATGAGACTATAGTGAAGTTATTTGAAAGACGTGGGACCCGAGTAGGATGTCCTATTATATTACGGCCGAACTGATCTCCTGGTTCAATATTGATTATGTTATAATATTAGCGTTGCTATTTCTTCTACCCACGCTGTAATGTTCATAACAAGACGCTATTGAAGGCCATATAAAATTTCTCTTTATATGGATTCTTATTATAAAAATCAGTTTTAATGATTTGAATGGAACGTAAGTGGTCATTAAATTATTACGTCAATACCATTTGGTGTTCGAAATGATTATCATTTGCTTATCCTGATTATTATTTAGGGTCAAAGCAGAGGCTTACATTGCGTGAAAAAGGATTGGGTTGACTTATGGCTGTCTGGCAAAATCTTATCTTGGTAAGGCCTTTGCTAGTGGGTCAGTCTACACTAGTTGAAATACATAAGTGCTACATGGTATTGATACACTACCTTATCAAAAACCATTAATTAGCTCGTCTGATACCCATGGGAAAACAACAGTTTTTATCATCTGCTAGAAACACACGGCAGTCATTAGTCCTAAAGAAACGTAAGGCGTAAGAAATATTCATGAATATTTTACAACTTACAAATTGACGCAAACATTTGTAAAACCAATCAAAACCATGTTTGTAAGAAAAGTAATATCTTAAATTTGTTAAAAACATACTGATTCGAAGGTCGTTCCCATTACTAGTACGAGTTAAGTCTAAATTTGAGCGGTAAATAGGAATATTAGTAATTCCTGTTCCCACCAACCCTCAGACGCGGGCGAAGCCTCTGGCGGAAAAAACAAATTTGATATAATACATTTTGATGAGATGATAGACCAAATTTAACTGGTGTTAATGAAGCAACAACTAGAAATGTATTTCAATTTATTCGGCTGGCTAATAAAGCTAAGTTTATTTAAAAAAATTCAACCTTATACAGGTATTTCTCAAAGTTTTAAAATATGTCATATGAACACTAACACTAGAAATATAAGCCTGGAGATGAAGTACTAATATCTTCGTTTCCTCACATTTCTCACGGAAAGATATTTTCGGTAGCGAGGAACAATTTCCCGATGCTCGTTGCTGTTGAATGAGTACTTTTCCATTTCCTGTTGTAGCGTTGTATAATAGGTCCTCAGAATAAAGGGAAATAGAAATGGCAACAGCACTTACTTCGAATATCTATGAAATGCATTGTAGGGTATGATATTTTATCTAAAAATAATATTGAGTTCAGATCAAAAGGACGTGTTATGAAATATTTGTTCAGAAATTTTTGTAGTAATTGTAGATATGCCATTTCTACTCAATGTACATTTTTTAAGGCAGGCGGACGGACAAATGAACCACCTGCTGGTAAGTGTTCACCATCGCCCATAGACGGTAGCTCTGTAACGCCACCAACCTTGGGAGCTAAGATGTTATGTCTCTCGTGCATGTAGATACACTGGCTGACTCCCCCTTCAAACAAAACACAATACTTAGTATTGCTGTGTGGCGGTAGAATATCTGATGAGTGGGTGGTACCTTCCTAGACGAGCTTGCACAAAGCCCTACCACCAAGTAAAAGTACATATATTTTCTTCAATGTTTCAATGTGTTATATACAACTAGCTGTGAAAATCTAATCTAAGCAACTAAGATTGATCGATGACAGGTGCCCCTCATAAGTGGATTAATGTTAGGCGTATGTCGAAGACGGTATACCTACTCACGTAGCCAATATTATCTATAACAATGTCGAAGTAAATACTAATTTATCTTGAAAATTTGGTTTGTTATTTATTCCATAACACTATGTCAGTGTATATGAAAAATAGGAACAATGATCACAAACAGAAAATAAGAAAAACAATTCCCGCTGAGACCCTCTCGCTGGTTCTTCTCAGATCGGGGTATTTTTTTTTTCGAACCGGTGCTAGTGTCTAATTTGACAATAAATAATCAAGTGAACTGTTTCTATATTAAATAAAATTGTATTTAAGAATATCGAGGAATAAATTATCATTTACTTTGTTTTTTTTTATGTCAGTTTTCATCAATATAATATAAAATTTCGAAATTCATTCCAAATAGTCTATTTTAGTCTGGTTACTAGTATTAGTTTATCCTTTCATGATTTCAGCGGTCGGTATTCTAATCCAGATTAGGGTTGTAAATTGGAAGTGTGTCAAATTTAAGACAATATATGAGAACAATGTATAAAATTACAAAGTTGTAATCTACTAATATGATAATCAGAACATACACAGAATTTGTAACTTAATTAAAGTTACCGACGAGAATCGATTTTCCATTATCAACGGTGTAAATAGATTTGAATTAATTTTACTCTGAAACCGCAGCCGTAATACGGATTGTATTATCATCGTTTTATTCGTTCATTCGTTCACGTTTGTAACTTTTTAATTTATATTCAATGAGCTCAAGAATTAAATCGTCATTCGTGATATATGGACGGTTTTATTAATTTTATAGGCAATACTTATTTAATTATTTATATGTTTGAATATTCCAATTTTAAAAATTTTGAAGTAACATTAAACGAACAGATTTTTTTTAATGAAAAATACACATAGTTTTTCTTGGCTTTAAATTATTTATAATAATGTATCATTCAAAATAAAGCAAGTAAATTTATGCCACGCAAATGGGTCACCTGATGGTAAGTGGTCACCACGACACATGGACAATGGCGCTGTAAGATATTAGAGCTGTCTTTATAAACACAATGTCATAAGGAAAATAATTATGAATTGGGTCTCACATAATGTCTATTGTATCTGACTCTGTAAATGCTTAATAATTGGGTCTTAAAGAATGTTCCTTAGCTGTATAGTTTTAAAAAATTTACATCATTTTTCTCATCTCTTTGTTGTTTGCATTTCCGACATTAATCTATCATAAGAAACACTAACCATTCCTTACATCGCGCATGCCGCCAACTTTGGGAATTAAATTATTACTTTCCTTGTGCCTGTAGTTATACTGGCTCATTCACCCTTCAAACCCGAACACTATACTAAGTACTACTCTTTGGCGGTAAAATATCTGTTGAGTGTGTGGTATCCATCTAGACGGGCTTGCACATACCCCTACGGTAGTGTTTCTGTTTTACAGGATAAGCTTTTGTCTACTGTTAGTGAAGAGGATTTAAGGAGATTAATCCATCACGTTATTTTAGTTCGGATTGGAGGATTTATACGACTTAGGGTAACTTCCGGTGTGTTTTTATGAAAGTATTGTCTTGGTAACTGAAAAAGAAACATTTCTTTTGATCTACTTATATTTTGCCGTGATTTCCCTGCTTTACCTTACCTTAGAGAGATATAATGATTTAACATATTTTATACATTTATAATATTTCTTACAGCGCCTTTGTCTATGGGCGGAGGTGACCACTTACCATCAGGTGGCCCATATGCACGTCCGCCAACCAATGCCATAAAAAAAAAAATATTCTATTGAAGTATAAACTGTTCTCCATACCTCATCCTATTAAATTACCAATCATCGGTCGACCAATGCCTTTAGTCATTTAAAGTATTAAAAGAAAATCTGATCGTCGGAAAAGAAATATAGCTAAAATTAGGTTATTGTCAAAAAACAATTTCTTCCAATAAATCAATTTCTTTAATATTGTTTGAAATGACGGATTTGGTGAAGATGTGATACATACCTATATATTATTTATTAGCTGAACCTGCGGCGTTACCCACGCAAAATTTATAAAGCACACACTTCCAACCCCCGTTTTACCCCCTTAGGGTGGAGTTTCATAAAATCCGTTAGCTGATGCTAAGCAGATTTTCTACAGAATAAGGAACCTAACTGCACAATTTCAAGTTTTTCGGTGTTATAGTTTCTGAGATTTCGTGATTAATCAATGAGAGTGGTATTTCGCTTTTATATATATAGTTTACATATTATATTAAATATAAGAAAATGACGCTCGACTCATAATCAACATTCATATAATAATATTATTGGATAAAATGTTTAAATATCAACTGTATTTGTTACAGATTTAGATTCTACGTGTACTCTGCTTACGTGGAGCGACGCACCGTGGCCGCAGTGCGCGTTATCGCAGCGACAAAAACGCGCGGTGCGGACGCTGTCATGTGCCGTTTGTGGTTGTCAGATAACCGCACTGTCACTCTTAAGGCTAGAGTCAAGGTAATATTTTTGTGTCTTCTCCTCCTCCGTGACGTAGGCGAAATAATCTGTGCCCTGTCGGCACAACTAAAAGCTATTAAACGAAGAATTGAATTGATTTGAATATTACTTTGTCGGTTTTGGTACCTCTACTGAGGATTACATTGATATCCATATATTTTAATAGGTACTTATTAGAACGGCCACAACTTAAAAATAAATATACGCCTTTAGTTTGAAAACTCAAATTTGTTCCTATTTGAATTATTTTTATTATATAATATTGTAAAATTTTCGGAATGGTTTCTTTATTAATTTACTTTAAACATTGTTATATTCAAAATGTATGGTAAAATGACGACAACTGTATTTTAGTTTCAGTCACTCGGCATTTATGCTAATAAAAAATACATATTGATTTTAAACATTTCATATATGTAGATAAGTTTGCTTTTAACACTATGCAATTCGGACCAGCAGTTTTAGTAATATTCAAATATATTTGAACGCGAGAAAAAAAACGCCTTTCATTTTGTACGATGTATTAGTACCACACGCGTGAATAGATCGCGGCAAAATTATATATCTCATTTGAAATATATTTTGGGATCAATTAGGGAAAACCCTTATTTAACCCTTACAAAATCGGGACGGACAGTCATTAAAAGTTAGGCAATTGGGCTTTTTTAGCATGTGTACGTATTCATACTGTTTTCCTTCCGATAGAATATATATTGAGAACTGGTGGATGTATTTCATTTAACCTTTTAAGTAAAGACTTACCATCGGTTGGTAATATACTGTTTTGCGTACTTAGAATAAATGCGGCCTTACTTACTTGGTTCAGTATTAACTATAATAAATGTAATACTACTCTTTCGCTCTTCGTGACTTAATTATAAATCTGAACTTTTTTTTTATTAAAATTAGGTTAGTTTGTTAAAGGGAAATTTTTAAAAGGGTGCATTAATTAATCTTGCCGCGCATAAATTCTTTTATAAAATCTGTGTAAAGATTTAGATTAAAAATAATATTAAAAGAATTTTAATTTAATTTAAGAGTTCACACAGCGAATATTCAGTTTTTTTTGCAGCAGCAAAATTTATACGTTTAAACATAAATCACACAAGTAAGTTATTTCTATCAGAATGAATGTCATTAACGTCAAAGACAGAGGCTTAAGAAAGCTGTATGAAAACATTTAGTATACGGAATTGGCTTTTGTAATATTTGATCATTTATTTATAAAATATTTATTGCTTTTCTTAAATATTTCTACTTTTTGCGAATTATTGGCTGTTACTTACCTGTCATTAATCTGTTGGCTATGTAAAGCTGCAGATTTCGATATCAGGATTCAAATATTCTTAAAAGCGTTTTCACACAATTTAATAACAATGAAAGTACGTACTTAATAACGAAACATACCTATAAACATAATGACGAAAGTCTATTGCTATGCATGGTTATTTTCCTATGCACATAAGTACGTACAACCAGACAATCTTAATTTCTTCTTTGTATAAATAGTTTAAAAAGTTTTAAAAGATACGTAAAATTAGAAATAAAATCACATATAACTTTATTTTCAGCCAATTCGTGAAAATTGGAACCTAAGATACAGTGCTACGTATGTGTTATGCTTGTTGCGTGACTCAGGGATTAAGCCCCAAGAAACAGTCGGCGCTTCATTGTCGTTAGTGGCCAGTACAGCTCCAAACAGACCGCCAACTAACCTGCTGACTGTGAGAGACACAGAGCCGAAAAGCGGCATTGAGGTAAGAAATTGTTTATATTTGGAGTGTATATATATATGTATACACTTCACGCCTTCAGTTTCTTAAAACCAACACTCCAAAAGTCCGCATAGAATCGATTTATTTTCACACAATTAAAAAAAGGAGAGTCTAAATCAAATGATCCTATTCTATGGAAGGAAAGTGAATTGGCTGATGTTTAAGGCCGCTGGTGAACGGCGCGCGTTTAGTAGAATGGCGAGGCGGTTCATTGAATGCAAATTTAGCGCAATGATACCGGAACAGCTAGTTAATATTATGAAGCTGGGGGTAGTGTGGTGTTCTATGCGCTACCGTCAGAACTAGTCCAATTTATAAATTAATTGTGCACTAAATATTATAGCTATTTTATTCAGGAAGGTATTAGGGTTACTTCACACTGCGACCGTAAACTTTGACTAAAATCTGAAAAACTATTATAATCTACACGTTTATTACTTTAAATTAAACCATCCACCTGAAGATGCCCTGTATAACATGGTTTTATCTATGACATATCCTTTATGCAAGGAAATTTAAACAAATCATTCACAAAGAAAAAAAAAGAAACAATGATATCTGTTCATAGTTTATTAACGGCGCTTAGCCGTGCTGTGCTCTATAATTGCATACGTTTCACGGAGCGTGACAATTAGTGTAATTACTGCACTACTTCGAAGTCGTCTCTCACACGAGCTTCACGAATATTTAAAAATGTTAAACGAGAAACGTAAGATTATTATTTTTGATCAATAGTTTTTGATACACAGGCTTTATGTGTCTGAATAGCTCAGTGGATATAACATGAAGATTTTAAACGAAAATCACGGTTTCAAGATTTACCCATTTTTATTATATTCTGCTTAAACGTGTTTCTATACCAACCCGTATATTTTTTTGGTTAAAGAATGAATTTGTTCAACAGTTGAATAATAAAGGGCTATACATCGATAGGACGGAAATTGTTTGTTATACGAAGGTTAAACGTTGAATTAGCTCAACTGGCCTTTATTTGCGTGACCTCTAATCTTGCGTGTAGTTTTATTTAGTATTGCTGCTGACTCCTATGAATATTTAAATCTTTTAAATAAGTCATTAATATACATTTATACATATTATGTTATTTATTGCAGAGTTACGAACTTCTTACAGTTATAGTTTAACTAGTTTCCTTCCGCAGCTTCGTTTTCTTGTAAGAGGAGGGGGGGGGGGTGTTTCCAGGTGTTATGTACTCGTTGACCTTTTCTATATCCCTAACAACGTGTATGCAAATCTTCATGATGACCTTTGACTAGTACGAACGTGAAAGCGTAACAAAATTTGACGACCTCCGAAGTTGAGTAGTGTGTACACCGGTTATCATGGCTACGCCACTCCGAGTTTCCGGGTTCGATTCCCGGCCGAGTGGACGTACAAAAAAAGTTCATTAGTTTTCTATGTTGTCTTGGGTGTATCTGGTACCGTCGTTACTTCTGATTTCCATAACACAAGTGCATTAGCTAGTTACATTGGGATCAGAGTAATGTATGTGATGTTGTCCAATATTTATTTATTTATAAAAGAAACAAATCCTCTTTCGCATTTATAATATTAATTAGGATTATATATTTGAAATAAAATAATGTAACTCATACGGAAATTCAGTCTATCGGAAATCTATATAGATGAAGCCTTGAGTACATTTCATTTAACTTGACGTTGATGGTACAACTTTGTATCCTATAAGTTTCAATGAAAACTTTTCTAGAATTTTCCAAGTTATTTTGATATATCAGGGAAATGAACAGCATATATAGGGTATATATGCTGTTTATGCATCTGATATTTGATTATGATGTTAGGTAATATGTACATTAATAAATCGCAAATCGGTTACCTACCTAAATCTCGAACAATAAACAAACAAACATTAACAACGTGTAAATTTGCCACTGTTGGCCTCCTCTCCCTTTGTGGAGATGGTTTGGAGCTGCTCCAATGCAAGTAGTGGGTACACATGTGACAGCATTCATTGAAATTAGACATGCAGGTTTCCTCACGACGTTTTCCTTCACCGCCGAACACGAGATGAATTATAAACACAAATTACATCACATGAAAGTGGGTTAGAACCCGCAATCATCGATTAAGATGCACGCGTTCTAACCACTGGGCCATCTCGGCTCAAATGAAATCTCGAACAAATATAGTTAAATAATATAACGTATAATTAACTTTTTTATGATTAAATTTCCCAATTGAATATTAATGAAAATCCAACAATTGTCGAGAGAATATTACACAAGGAATTGGAAACATAGGTTGCTATCTTAGAACATCGAAATTGAACGCTTCTTTTATATAGGTTGTATCCATGTTTTATTTATTTATTTGCTCTTTGTGGTGTACAATAAAAAGTATAAAGTAAGTAAATCATAAAGTAAACAAATGTATATCATTGAATATCGTGTTCAAATCAAATCAAATCAAATCAAAAATCTTTATTCAATATAGAAGTGTTTACACTTGCTTATTGATTGTCAAAAATCTACCACCGGTTCGGAATTTAGCACCTCGGACCTGAGAAGAACCGGCGAAAGAAACTCAGCGGGATATTTTTTTTTTTTTTTCCATTTTGCATGTACAATAATAATTATATTTTAGTTATTTGAAACAGCCTGGAAGCGTTCATTTCATTCCCAAGGTGTGCAGTCAACTAAAAAGTCATTAGTGTTGTAATATCCTTTAGCACACAAACGCTCTTTAGCTAGTGATTACTTTATAAGTTCGGAAATTCAGTGGTCAGTAATAAGTGATTATTGATGAGATATACTAAGTAATACTTATTAGGTAGCCCGGAGTCTCGAAGTTGATAGTGAATACAGTGGGATAGCACACAATGCCTAGTTATGCTATTGTAAATATGAGTGTTCTTTATTGACATACTCTGTGATTGAAATGCTGGCAAACAGTAACTACTGAGAATAATCTACTTTCAGCGATGACTTAACATTTAATTCAATACTATAATATAACGATACAAAAGTGAGTTTGTGAGCCTACCTGAATAAAGATTATTTTTATTTTGAGAAAAAATCTTGTGCAGTTGGTCATATCAGTCCAACGTCGAAATGTAAAATGTTATTTAAACAAATAAATTAAAATCATGTATAATGTTTTGTATATGTTACTGTAAAAGCTCGAACTAAGATAAATCTTAAAATTTTCCTGTAAAACCTAAGATTTACCGACATGATTTGGTAAATGTAAGTATTTGATTATAAAGGGACGACTTTTGCGGACTTCTACCATTCCAAACTTTTTTTTTTTGTTTTACGAGGAGGAAATGCATTTACGCATGCCGCCCGGTCGGGGGACCGGGACGGGTATGTGGGACTCAACCGGGGCCTAATGCCCCGTGCCAGGGCACGCTAATGCCCTGTCCGTGAGGCCACTGGAGGCCGGGCGCCAAGGGCTGACGCCCTGCGGCGGATAGGATGACTGGCTCCGCCGCTGACCACCGGTGTACGACCACTCCTCCGACGCTCATAACGAGCGCCCCCCCCCCCTTCTTGCCAACGAGGCCGCTTACACAGTCCACTCAGCTGGTCGGAGAAGTACCAGGAGCGACCCCGCGGCATCCCACCACGTCAGTCTTAGCCGTGCCCGACGAGCAAGCTCAAGCCGGCCCCGTTGCCCAGGGTGCGCCACGAGGAGGCGACTGACATGCACCCCTTACCATTCCAACCTAACCTAACCTAACATGTAAATCCTAAGATTCCTTAAAATTCGAGCTTTTACAGTAACATACATATATATGTATTGCATAATTCATATACTTCTATTTAAATAAAAATAAAAATGCTCATTAGTTTAAGTGCATGAATGAATGCATATAGTAAAGCATATATATCGATAAGCTGTGAGATTATCTA
Organism: Vanessa tameamea; assembly: GCF_037043105.1. Classification (NCBI taxonomy): domain Eukaryota; kingdom Metazoa; phylum Arthropoda; class Insecta; order Lepidoptera; family Nymphalidae; genus Vanessa; species Vanessa tameamea. Next base: position 8,590,156 of record NC_087317.1, read on the forward strand.
AAACGAGCATCGTGCATGTTCTATGAATATATAAAAAAGACCATTGAACGCTAACCTGTATTCCATGTAATTCCTACGATCGTTATTTATTATTTATTAGCTATTTACTCGGATATTGCAACCAATAAATTGCTTCGTGTACCGTCTAAGTAGTCTTTGTGGGAAATACGTTAAACTCAATTATTAACTCCTGGATTGTTCAATATATTTGAAGTTTTTTTTTTTATATATAGGCCAAAGACCTGCAGTAATAGTGATTATATCAAATATACTAACAAGGGTGTAATAATAGTTCAAAATAAAATCCATAAATTAATTTCATGACTCTTATGTTGACTCTTGTCAGAAATACATATTTGAAAACTATAAAAAGTTTAACACTAAATTATTTCTTACAGATTTTTCTATTTTATTTTACTAATAAATCTATATCAGAATACTTGCAAAATATTTCAATATAGGTATGTAGTTTCTGAAAATGTTGTTGAAAGGCGATTTTTGTCGTAATTTAGTATCTCTTTAAAAATCCTACTTATTATTATTAAGATTATATAACCGTGTGTTTTATAAAGTGAAATAATTTCTTGGTGGTGCAAGCTTGGTGGGCTTCGTGCAAGCCCATCTAGGTAGGTTATCTCCCATCAAATATTCTACCGCCAAACAGCAGTATTGTTGTGTTCTGGTTTGAAGGGTACTCTTCCTGAGCCAGTGTAACTACAGGTATAACATTTTGGTTCCCAAGGTTGATGTCGCATTGGCGATGTAAGGAATGGTTTACATTTCGTACAGCGGTGTTGTCTATGGGCGGTGGTGACCACTTACATATACCATATAATATACCACATCATAACTATATAATAAAAAAAGATTTATGTTTTATTAAAATTTAAAATATGACCGAGGTATTGCTTTTTGTTTTAAATCGTTGTCATGTTTTTTCCAGGAAACTCTACATGTTTGCGTCAAGCCATTCCATTTCTCGTACTCGAGGGACGAATGGCTGGTGGAATGGTTCGAACTGAACCGTCTCCTGGGTGTCAGTCATTTCTACATGTACAATGAGTCGCTGAGTGCACAGGTGGCCTGCCTATTGGACCACTATCGCAAAAAAGGTCTTGTGACTTTGTTACCTTGGAAGCTACCCATTGTGTCAAAAGTGGAAATTAGGTATGTGTTTCATCAACTACTATACAAAGCTTATTCTCAATCGGATGAAAGTTTTTTCGGTTTATAAGGTACAAAATAAACATTGTACACGAAGAAGATAGATGATTAAAAATATTATATAAGCAACTAGTTGTCGTCCGCGGTTGCGATTGTGTCTAAGGGGTTGACCTTCAGATGGTAGGCATAAAAAAGTTTCCCTTTTTCAAGCTTGCTTTATTAAAAAAATGTATTTAACATTTCAGGACAGAGGGACAATTCGCAGCGTTTAACGATTGTCTGTACCGGTCCATGTCGACGGCGGGTTGGCTTCTCGTCATAGATGTAGATGAGGTCATATTGCCGCGGCGTGAGAGAACATTACCAGCGCTGCTGACGGCTCTAAGAGCTGCGTACAACCCGCCCTCAAAGGCGCCTTCCGCGTTTTTGTTTAGAAACGCCTTCTTTTACCTTCGATGGGAGGTACGACATGGACTTGAATTTAATATTTTTGCTAGAAGAAGTAATCACTTATTTTACCTTTGTTATATCATGAAGGATTCCCGTGTATAGTGGTATCTATAACCGTACTGTGGTCCGTATTAAAGTAAATCTGATTCGTAAATGTTGCTAATTTGCAATAGAAAACATTTTCTGATATGTATCATCTTACAATAAAAAGCATCGGTAGATAACCTTATATTATATACTTAAATCGTCTTATTTAATAATGTAGATTATAGCAAAATTTAATATAATGACAACTTAAGATAATATTATGTATAAATGGGTTCAAATTGCATTATTTGATTACAGGACGATGCCGAAGCTCCAGCGCCACTGGTAACAGCGCGCAAGACTCGTCGCTGGGCCGCGCCGCACGCGCTGAAGAACCGCAGCAAGTACGCTCTGCGGCCGCGGGACGCCGTCGAGCTGGGGAACCACTTCGTGTGGGAGCTGGCGCCCGGGGCCAGCTCCGTGGGCGTTCCCACCGACAGGGCGCTGCTACACCACTATAGGGTAAGCACAGAGAGTGTTACCGCCCGATAGCGGTCTATCTGCCAATTATGAAGTTCGATAGGGTGATAACGAAATAATTCGTGTATTATCTGTGGTTTCCACCAACCCGCATTGGAGCAGCGTGGTGGAATATGCTCCAAACCTTCTCAAAGGGCCTCTCTTTGGCCTTGACCAAGCAGTGGGAAATTTACAGGCTGCTAATGTATCTGTGATTTCGTTTTATTTGAATGTCTAATGGTATTGAGGAATGTACCAAAAAGTAGTAATGGCAGGGTTCTCAAAATAAGTCACGTAAGGGGAGGAGTCTTAAATATCTAAATAGATCAATTTAATAGTAACGCTGTAGTGTTGCCATTAAACTTGACTTGGTGTTTATCATGTTGCTGACAGAACGCGCGGGATTCCACACATACGCGTTTGGACTGTTCTCCGCAACTCGTAATTAAAATACTCATGACATATTAATACAAGTAGTTGTCGACCGCGGTTTCGCTTGCGTTTTAGGAGTTAGTCGTTAGGTATACAAAAGTATCCTATATACTTTCTTGGGATTCAAGGTTGATTCATACAAAATTTCACCAAATTCGGTTCAGTGGTTTGGCCGTGAAAGAGCAACGGACAGACAGAGTTACTTTCGATTAGACGAAATCAATTGTAATTGGTAAATGTGAAATTAACAAATTTATTTTCTCTTTTGTATTTATTAATTCCTTAATTCTCTTGTAATTATAATGTCGACTTGTATATTACAGATTGCTTGCGAGTACGGTGGTGTACAATGTCTAACAGTACCGTCGACGGTGGACCGAACGGCTCACCGATGGTCGGACGAGTTGATACAACGTGTGTCTTCGGAGAAGGAACAGGTAGCGAAGACGTGTCCCGCCTAAACGATATCAGCCAAAACCGTTATTCAACAATATAGGTAAATCATTATCTCATTAGAAAAAATTGTTTTGTAATTATTTTTTTTCTTAATTAATTCAATAAGGTTAAACGTGCTACACACTTATGTCGAGCACGTTAGATTTGGCAGTATTTGTCGAACAACAAACCTACCAGAAATAATCACAACACTGGAGACCGTTCGGCATACCTTCGCAGAATTGGCTTGTGGGGGCCGGCTGTGTGGTTACACCGAGCGGTCTTCTCGCTCCTGAATATATATATTCCATTTAATTGCCCGGGTTTAACGATTAATGTCCGCTTATGTGTGTAACACGCTTTAAACGCGACCAAACCAAGTAGACGACTGGCAAATGCACGTCACAAGTTTTGAATACGAACTGCGAAAAATAAAATTATAGCGGGTAATAAAAATTTAATAACGGAATTATAAATATCAAACTTCAGCAGAATAAATAAAAAATTGTTATAAAACCGTTACCTGAGGCGGTAAGTGGGGGGTGGCTCGCGTTAGACAGGAGTTTATACGTTCCATGCTTTCGTCAAGTTGTCTTAGTTGAGTAGTAATTGTAAATTCATACGGCCCTATAAAAGATATGTAGAGGGTGTTTAGTTCAACGATGCTGTTTCATTTTTTTTCATACGTCAAATCAATGACGACGGAAAGAGACAAAACAATGTTTAACTAAACACCCGCTTAACCTTTCTTAAGTAAGGCCATTATTCAATTTGATGATATTTTACTAAGGATGATATTACTTGAGTTAATTGAAGTCCATTCCACGAAACGAACTCCCAAAGAAATTCGCCCGTGTGCGCTCATTGGTTAATACCAATGAGATACGTATATTTTGTCACTTATGATTCGTTCGACTCATGGAATGGACTGGATATGATTTGCAGTACTGAGTATTAATCACATAATTGAAGTACAATAAACTGTCTGTTATATAATGTTAATCCTTCCTTATACGTTCGTTTAATAATGCTAAAAGTCCAAACTGTGAAAATTTGCTGTATAAAACTACGGTGGATTGTTAAATACAATGTTAATGAATAATAATAATTAAAATAGTTTATCAAATGAATGTACAAAGTCTTGGTCATAAATAACGACAAATGTTTTTTGCTTATTTTTTGTTCAAATATGATTTTCTTAATTTCCTTTTACGGGAATTGATTTTATGTTTTTAGGACAGGGTAGGGTGGGGTCGTTTTATATCCAGTTTTTATATTTTTGATTTTTTCGCTTACAAGTATTGTTCTATACGTTTTAGTAGCATGTTTTCATGGAGCGATTAATGTTGCCATTACATTTGTTATGCAAAGTAATACAAAAATATTTATCAAATATTGGTTATATTCTCTGACCAAAAAATATAATAATCTCATGCATTTATTTATATTATTAAGAGTATTAGGAATCGACATGGCCCAGTGACTATAGCCGTGGTATGCAAAACTAACTGAGCTTTCATGTTCTTAATCTTGTGTTTGCAGAGGTGACCGAATATAACCCAGCGATGGGTTATTTCTGTCTGTTTATTTCCTACAAATATTTACAGATATTTTTGTATCCATGCCATATTACAAGTTCGCTATTTTACGGGTGAATAAATTACAGTTAATATTTTAATTATTTATACATATAAGTCTAAATACATATATACATATTCTTTATTCGCAACTGTATCACCCTTTTAATAACTAGTTGGCTTTTTGTGACTATCAAATATGGCCGAATATATTTCTTGGTCCGAGAATAGAAAATATATATCTTCGAAATATGGCCTCTTCAATAGACCCATTGCCCCAAATACATACCATACTATTAGAGGACCACTGATTTTAATTCCATTCTAAATCAAATTCATGTAACATCTTTCCTATTGAAATACGTATTGCGACTATTTTTTAGTAATAATTAAATTAAGTACATAAGGTTTAATATAAAATTTTGTCGTTAAAATGTTATATTAAAATAGATTGCTCAATAAATTGTCACTATCAGTATTATTTCGATTCTTTGTCGATTCAACAATAAAATTTAAACGTATTAAATTTTAAATAAAGTTAGGTATAATAAAAATATGATACCGTTATTGTTTTATGTAATCTGTAAATTGTACAAAATAAAGTCGCTTTCTGTTACTGTCTGTATCTCCGCTTTTTGATTCTAAACCGATTTTATTCGTTTTTAATGAGCGATAAACGAGGAAGGCTTGTATATATAATTTTATAAATATTTTCTTCAAAATGACTCAACTAACAATAAAATAAATTGACCTAGAACCAGTGAAAATTATCCAAATTGAATTTATAAGGCGTGGATTGGTTGATCTAAGTTTCTCAGTAAAAATTATTATTCATGTTTGTCATTATTGACATACGTTAAATGAATAAACGTTTTAAATATATCTATGCAAAGCGCACTTTCCATTTTCTTTATTAATAAATTTCAGCCTTGCGAAACCAAGACGGGTTGCTAGTTTAATATATAATGTTGCCATGACAAAAAGAGCTTATTTTTATTTGAAACAATATATTTTTTTATATACCTAATGTAAATGTCAAATAATTTTGTTGATTTTTGTTGAATCGACGTTGCAATAATAAAAATAACATATATTGAATTAAAAGTTGAATGCATCGTTTATAAATATACTGGCCAAATAAATTGTTTCGGCAATGCGGCCTCTGAGGATAATAAATTAATGTTATAAGTAGTTTACATAAATGTGGTATGAAGCACAATAATTTGTGGTCTTTGTATATAAACTTATGTGTTTATGTTATATATTGTAAATAATATAACTATAATTATAAAAATAGCATAATATTTAAAAATTGCAGTTTAACCATAATATTGTACCTTATCAACTTTTGTGAAAATTATTTTTATATTTATTCTAGAAAACATTGAAGATTAATCCTTCTTTTTAAAGCCACAGGATAGTGTTTATTTAATAAATTTGAAGTAGGTTTGTTTATTAAGCAAGACACAAATATCTATGATAATAAAAATGAGCCAAATGGATATAGATGTGTTGTCATTTTAAATGATTTTTATAATTTTTTTTATTATTTCATGTCATTCGATGCCACAACTTTATGCCATCGTTGATGTTATTTGTAGTGGAAACTTATCAAATTTCGTTTAAAAAATATATTAATTATTATACATTTGTATATAAATATTACGTAACTGTTGTACACAATGATATTCTTGTATCTGATTCAATAAAATGTTTTTTAGCTTTTGTTTTGCGATATTGTAAATGTATTTTAATAATAAATTGTACATATCTTTAAAATAAAAAATAAAAAGTTTTTTATCTGTGTTATAAAAATCGCAGTTTTTTTTGCTAAATTAAAAATGATCGTTTTTGTACACAAGTGTACCAGTACGTTTGTGTTTTTTTAGAGTAATGTGTGTAAACTAAGTATTATTATAGGTCCGAGATAATATGTTCTCAATTACTTATCGGCAAATATAATTATTAGTAAGCTTGTTAAATTCAAGAGTATTTTTATCATTGACATTTTCAATTTTTTTTTTAAATAAACAACAAAACCTCTTTGATATGCTTTTAATCAAGCGCTTGTATATTTATAGGTACGTTGTTTATTATTATATATATACGGGTTTATTTTAAAAATGCAGTCAAATTTAAATTATGTCTGAGACGTCAATACCATAACATATATTTTGCTGATCACTGTTATAAAAGAGATCTCTATTACAAAGATTTATAGTAGCAGATGCACCTATTGGGTACATATTTAATTATAACCCTGTATAAAATTTGAATATATTCAGTTCATTTGTTGGCCTTGAAATTGAGGATACATTGAGGTTTTTATCTAATATATCTAATTGATATTATTTTTTAGATGTTTATCTTTACATATCTTATTATGAACGATCGATTGTGTATTTGATTTGTTTATATGTATTATTTGATTGTTTAAATTTTTATATTTTTATTTTTAATAAGTTGCTTCATGAATAATGATATAATGTAAAAATACACTATAATATCGTATTCTTATTGGGTTGGTATTTCATAATGCCTAGAAGAAAAAATATCAACTTTTTTTTTTTAATATTTTGGCAAAAGTATAAATTGTTCGATATGCATGCTATAATAGGATTTTGGTATTGTAATGAGACATTAACGGTGTAAAACTTTTTTGAATATATTTAGCTATAAATAGGATATAATATACGCTTGATTACATTACGCGTGTAATGTAACGCCACTAGTGTCTCAAAGAGTTCAAATACTGTTTAGTGGCAAAAGTATTTTGTGTCTATATTTTATCTGTGATGTCTATTTTAGAGAAAAAGTTGCATTTGTTTCCAAAGAAGAATGATTCTTAGATACATGTTAATAAGGTCTTTTGTAAAATAAAATATATTGACTCTAATTGTGTTGTTTTATTATTTGCCATTGTGTAAGTCCGATATGATTTACCCACGTATTCTTGCTAGTCTTGTATTGATATTTTTGGCGGGAAGAATGAGTGACTCAGTGTAGTTAATAAGCATATGTGTCAAAATAGTTCATTTTTGATAGTTGTTTTAGTGTTGATTAATCAATTTCTGTATTTTGTCACTTGTGTCATTAGACTTACAGTTACAGCCTATTTAATTTGATAAGAAATTAATTTTTTAGACATACGCGTATGGAGCTGTATTAAGTATTGGTTACATACACTTTCATTTATGTTTCTACAGTATAAAACATCTTTGACGAAATTTTATAAATTCCCATAAAATACATTGTTCAATATAAACAGCATATTGTAAAACAAGTTAATACTACTAGGTTCTTCACTTGGTTTGTTGAAACTAAGCGACGTGAAAACTTTATATATTTTAGTAAAAATGACATAACGAAGTTCTTTTATTATTTGTTAAATGATTTATCTTCTACATATACATAGAATAACATGTCCTGACTGACTGAGTCATCATCGCCGAGCGCAGACTGTTAAAGTTAGGGCCATGAAATTTGGTGAGTAGGATTGTTTTATTGAGTAGAAACCTACTAAGGAAGGAATATTGGAAATTCTAACCCTAAGGGGGGGTGAAATAGAGGTTGAAATTTTGTATGAATATACGTAATTTTTTAAGTTAGAAGCATGAAACTTTATTTTTGGGACACTGATTAAAAATGAGTATATACGTATTTAAGTGTTACTGGATATTCAACCCTAAGGGATAAAATAAG